>NW_011446325.1:0-687 GCF_000754665.1 Bison bison bison | reverse complement strand
TTGTTGGTGAGCTTATCTTATAATCTGATCTGGTCCTATGGCTACAGTTTGCCTACCTGGGTCTAACAGTGTAGTTAAAGATTTTGAATAACAGTGCAGTCTCAATCCCCTCCCTTCAGTTTGATGTGAAACTTAAGAAAAAGAGGAAGCAAGAAAAACATCTGATCAAAGGAGTATAACAAGGAGGAGATTTAATCAGCTTGTTCCACTAATGTGTCTTGCTCAGGACTAAATATTTCCTAAGGAAGAAGCTAGGACACAAAGGCTAGGAAAAGCTGCTGGGGAAGAGCCCTAAGAGAGGTTGAAAGTAAGCTCATTCTGTGAAAAGTGCAAGAAAACTCAAAGTATTGGGTTGGAGGCAGAGAGTCACTTTGGCTCAGTTATGAACCCGTTTCCCACTGGACAGAGCAGTGACTTTGCAAATACTCATCTATTAAAGAATTTATAAGCACTCTACATGTCCCCTATTAATTTCTTTCTTCCTCCAGACCAATCGTATAATTTCACAACTCCAAAAATAATCTCTTCTCCACACACAGCCTCCTGCCACATGTATATAGCACCAGCATCTTTTGGCTTTCTTAAATTGCCTCCTAGATGTTTTCCCAGAGTCAGCTGTTTTCTGCATCACAATTGACCTGATTTTACTTGCCTTCATCAAATAAGCTAAGTATCTTTGATGAAGTT
>NW_011446324.1:0-687 GCF_000754665.1 Bison bison bison | reverse complement strand
GATTCTCCAGGCAAGACTACTGGAGTGGTCAGTACAACTCAGTACAACTACATCAAATCAAAATCAGTACTACATCAAATCAAATGTGTCCCTTTATGATTCAGAAGGTGCTTCAGGTCATGATAGTGCTCCAGGGTGGCTGTCATGAGCTTGGACTGTCAAAGTGCAAGAAATGCAACTAACAAATATTTCTAGGACATCCTGAGAAAACCCAATAGGAGTGTGTCTTTAAGGACATCAAAGACATTCTCCTATCGATGGCTTATTGAAAATCAGAAAGTTCCACTGACCTCTGATCATTAACCTCACGGAAGTCAGGTGCTCCAGTTTATAAGCCCCTTTCAAATCAGGCTTCTGAATAACACAGGTGTAGGTGCCACTGTCCGACAGGCGCAGAGCCAGGATCACAATGCGGGGGTTATCGTTCATGTCAGTGATGGTGCGGTTCTCGTATTCAGGCCACACCTGCACTTTTCCAAGCAGGATGGCCAGCACCATTTTACTATCCTTTTGCCAATAGATCCGAAGGCTTGTCAGTTCTTCAGTGGATGTGTTGTAATCACAGGATAGCATTACTGTTTCTTTCACTCTTTTGGTCACACTCTTTGGGGTGATGCCTATGGAGAGGCAAACAAAACAAGATCTTGTATCTATTAAATGTTAAGATACCTGCACAAGCAGGAATTC
>NW_011446323.1:0-687 GCF_000754665.1 Bison bison bison | reverse complement strand
AGCATTTCTCATGATGTACTCAGCATATAAGTTAAATAAGCAGGGTGACAATATACAGCCTTGACGTACCCCTTTCCCTATTTGGAACTGGTCTGTCGTTCCATGTCCAGTTCTAACTGTTGCTTCATGACCTGCATACAGATTTCTCAAGAGGCAGGCCATTGAATTAATGTTTATTTATTTATTTATGTTTAACAGTTTTATTGAGATATAATTCACATGTCATAAAATTCAACTGTATCAGGTTTTCAATCAAATTAATTGAGTATCCATTCTCCTATTGCCTGTATCTAAATATAGGAAATATCTGAGTGGCTATGAGAGGAGACAGTCTTTTAAGATAGTGTCTCTTGTAGTTGGATAGCCAATCAGTCTTTTTCTTTTTTTAAACATGTGTAACACATATGGATGATTATGCAGTACATTTTTCTGCTTTCTTATTACAGACACTTTGGAAATTGTGTGAAACTAGAAGTTCTTTTCAATTTTATTCACCTTAATTGAATATTTCCTCTCATTTCAAGACCCATACCTAAGTATTTAAGGCTCAAATTAATTTTGACATTTTGCTTGAACTTGATTTAAAACTTTGAGCTCATGCTATACCTACCCATGTTCCTATTCAAAACCATAAGTACAAAATAGTATTTTAGTTCCTAACACACTATCAAAATATACCTCTAGTTT
>NW_011446322.1:0-687 GCF_000754665.1 Bison bison bison | reverse complement strand
GGATGGTTACCTACTTCAGTATTCTTGCCTGGAGAATTCCATGGCCAGAGGAGCCTGGTGGGCTATAATCCGTGGGGTCACAGAGTCAGATATGATGTGGCGACTAAACCATCACATAAGCAATCAGCATTTTTGTAGGTCAAAAACAGCTGAATATTAACAATTTCATATGGTTCAATAGTAGTACACGCCTTCAAAATATTTCTATGGCAGACATAGGCAACATTTTTTCTTAACAGGTCAAATTGTAGATATTTTAGGCTCTGAGGGCCAAGAAGCAAAAACAGAGATTAGGCAGGTAGCCATTCAAAGATATAAAAACCCTTGTTAGTCCCTACAAAAACAGGAATGGGCTGGATTTGACTCAAGGGCCACCCTTTGCCAATCTCCGTTTTACAGTATCACAAGGGTGAACTTTTTCTGATTATGTTCACTATGAAAATCGCTAATTTTAGGGTAATAGAGTGATGCCCTTGAAGGATACGGAAGTGGATGTGTAAAGGCCATTGCTCCCACCAGTGGCTTTAACGCTGGTGTGCTTGGTCTGAGCCCCAACTCTGCTGTCAGCTCTCCCTTCCGCTACTTCTTCTAATGACCTGGCTTATTTTAGAAGCAATTGTCTGGGGGAAGGGTTGAGGGTGGTTCTAACTTTTCTATGAAGGCAAAAAAAAAAAAAAAAAAGGAAAT
>NW_011446321.1:0-687 GCF_000754665.1 Bison bison bison | reverse complement strand
TCGTGTCCGACTCTGCGACCCCAGAGACGGCAGCCCACCAGGCTCCCCCGTCCCTGGGATTCTCCAGGCAAGAACACTGACTAGGTATTACCAAATCACTCTCCAGTGTTGACAGAACAGCCTCACATGCCAGGAAGGAGTTCAAGTATATACCATTTCCTGAAATCCTCACCAACACCTGGGTTTCTTGGACATTTTGATTTTGACAACCTGATGAATTTGATGTCATCCCCTGCAGCTTTGTATTTCTGCTTATAAATGCAGCTGAGTTACTTGTGGCATGCATAACAACTATCAGCTTTCTTTTGCTTCTATTATCTATTCATATCATTTTACTTTGTGCTGATATTCTCATTGATTTTCAAAATTTTGTTGTAGACAGTAGATAGAAATCCTAAATATTAGAGAAATATTTTCCCAGTTTGCCACTTATTTTTATTTCTTTTGTCTTGTCATAATATTTAAGTTTTGGGTTTTGATGTAGCCAAATTTATCATTTTTCCCTTTTATGGGTGTTATTTATGCCTAACTTCTCTCCTTTGATATTCTCCTGTATTTTGTTTTAATAGTTTTGTTTTTCATATCTGTCTTATGTTTTAAAACTTACTGGAGACAGCTTAGCCTCCTCCCTTTCTCAGTCAGCAAGACCACTACAGATCACCTGTATCATTGGCAGTGAGATGGGTG
>NW_011446320.1:0-687 GCF_000754665.1 Bison bison bison | reverse complement strand
GTGCTGAAAACAAATTATGCTGTACTGTGTGCGCATTAATTTCTTGGCTAATATTTCAGTTCACTACATTGTAAGCCCCTTCACAGTCATCATGATCTGGAAGCATATGCTTTATTGCTTCTAAATATTTGAATTCCAATATGAAGGCCTGTCAATCTACCCAGACTCATAAGTTGGCTTAACCTGATTTTCTCTGCTTCGTGACAACATTGTTTAGTATGCGCTGGGTTGTACCTGACATAAGGAAATCTTATATTACATTTAATCAAATAGATTGAAAGCAGCTAAAATGCTCACTCTTCCCAAATTTGCAAAGCATTGCACTTTTCCCCCTTTTCTTTTTTGACTCTGGTGAGTCTGCTATCAAAGTATTTACAGAATTTATGTACATTGGGAAGCTGTCCAATGCATAAAACCCAGCGTGGTGTGAATCTCAGTTTTTGAAGAAAATATTGAAAGAGTTTCCTTTATTCTCCTGAGGACCCTCTCACAGAAGAAATTCTTAGGTCTGTAGGTAACTTGGTTATCTAGTGGCCTATATTTATAGTGTGTGTTATCTTCAAACCAAAATATAAATTTTACATTTATCCCTACCCTGTCCAGTAACTTTCCATGTCTTTCCTTTCTTACTTTATAACAGAAAGAAACATGTTAAAAAAAAAAAAAATTGTTCTCAAAGCCTTGACT
>NW_011446319.1:0-687 GCF_000754665.1 Bison bison bison | reverse complement strand
TACCTTTTTTCCCAAAGGTACATGGGACAGAGGGAAGGAGACAGGCAAGGAAGGAACAACTTTGCACTATAGCAGTACAGTGTGGTAGTCACAGAGATAGAGATACCACGGGAAACTGAAGAGGACTCAAGAAGGACCTGAACCGACTGGGCCCAGGCCAGTGTGGACTTCCCAGAGGAGCTGATGTCTTGACTGAGTGCGGAATGGCCGCGCGACTCTGAGTTGGGTTGGAGCGTATTGGGAGCGGGTGGAGTGGCATGTGCAGAGGCCTGATGGCAGGAATGATAATGACACTTTTTGGAGTCAGCACAGTCTAGCTGGAGAGTACGGAGCCAGAGGCCAGAGGAGCAAGCAGAGGTGGTGTGATGGGGACGTACGGCATTCTGGAATGTTGGACATCATCCTGCTGGGCATGAGATGTAACAAGGATTGAAGGCTGAATGGTAATATGTAGGGTTACAGACGAACCTCCCTGGCTGGACTTGGGAAAATGTATTGAACAATGGAGTCCATCCAGGCAGGGGTGCTTAGGAGACATGCACTGTCATTAAGGGAGAGGTATCACCGTGACCGACACCAAGCTGAGCACAAGAGGGATAGAAAGATGCCATCAGTTCTAGGAGACACTTGGTAGAAGCAATGGATGCAGTCGTTTGATGAATCTGGCTACTTTGCCTGGCCCGCTGG
>NW_011446318.1:0-687 GCF_000754665.1 Bison bison bison | reverse complement strand
TCCCTTGCTTATCTTTCATGTGCTGTTTGGCCATTTTTATATATTCCCTGGAGAAATATCTATTGAGATCATTTATCCATTTCTTTTTAGGTTTTTTGTCTTTTTATTATTGGATTGTAGGGGCTCTATATAGTCTAGATACAATCCCTTATAAAATATTTGTTTTGCACATGTTTCCCCTATTTGATGTCTTTTCACTTTCTTGATGGTGTCCTTTGAAAGCACAGAATTTTTTAATTTTGATGAAGTTGTTTGTCTTTTTTATTTTGTTGCTTTTTTATTCATGTTGCTATATCTGAGAATCCTTTGCCAAATCAAGGTATTGACTATTTACCCCTGTATTTTCTCCTAAAACTTTTATCATATTAACTCTTACACTTAGGATTTTGATTCATTTTGAGTTAAGTTTTATATGGTGTGAGGTAAGGATCCAACTCCATTCTTTTCCATGTAGATATACAGTTGTCTCAATTCTGTTCTGTTGATTTATATATTTGTCCTTGTGCCAGTGTTACACTGTCATGATTACAATTGCTCTGTCATAAGCTTCAAAATTAGGAATTGTTTATGTGAAATAGATCGCCAGTCCAGGTCCGATGCATGAGACAGGGTGCTCAGGGCTGGTGCACTGGGATGACCCTGAGGGATGGGATGGGGAGGAAGGTGGGAGGGGGGTTCAGGATGGGG
>NW_011446317.1:0-687 GCF_000754665.1 Bison bison bison | reverse complement strand
GAGCTTTTATTTATAGAGACAGGCATGAAGAAGGCGTTTGCCCTGAAAACTTTGATGCCATCCACCTGGGATTACGACAACTCTTCTCAGTAACAGAACTGCAAGAAATTCTGCCATATTTTCCAAACAAGTAGCAATCAAACTGCCAGTGCACCCGCTGCATCACATATTTTTTAGATGACATATGTGGCTATTTTCTTTTGGGCCAACATTCTCCCTTTATTATGTGCAGTCCCCAGTCACTCTGCAAATAGTTAGGCCACTTCTGTGGCTGCTAACCACACAAAGTGTAGGACCAGATTCAAAAGTGTGTTTATTATGGAAAGTGACAAGTTGCTTTGATTGTTGTTATCATCATACCAACAAAATAATCATGAAGAATCAACTCATGTTTGTTAATTGAATCCCACAGAGTACAGATCCATAACCTCTAGGTTCCCTGAACTGATTGCGAGTATGTGGGAAACGGTGGGGTGAGGGCAGGAGAGAGGTACCAGAATCACCTGGGGACTTATTCCAAGTGTTCTTGCACATTTCTATAGTTTTCTCTCATCCCCAATTCATTTGAACACATACTTGTGAGGGAGTTTTGTGGATTTAGAAAAAAAAGTTTCCCAGATGATTCTGATATTTAATACATGTATTTAATACAATAATAATAATACATATTATAAAATAGCGAACATT
>NW_011446316.1:0-687 GCF_000754665.1 Bison bison bison | reverse complement strand
TTGAATTATTGAATTCAATAATTGAATTGAATTATTGAATTCAATAATTGAATTGAATTATTGAATTCAATAATTGAATTGAATTATTGAATTCATTGAATTATTAAATTCCACAGAATTATTCCACTGAATAATGAAGAATTATTTTTCTTCATTATTAGCTTCCACTAGCTATCAGATAGCTAAGGAAGCAACATTTTTATTTATTTTTATCCTTTTTAAATTTTAATTTATTGTTTTTATTGACAGATAATTACTTTACAGAATTTTGTTGTTTTCTGTCAAACCTCAACATGAATCAGCCATAGGTAAGCATATATCCCCTCCCTTTTGAACCTCCCTCCCATCTTCCTCCCCCTCCCACCCCACTAGGTTGATACAGAGCCCCTGTTCGAGTTTCCTGAGCAATACAGCAAATTTCTGTTAGCTATCTATTTTACATATGGTAATGTAAATTTCTATGTTACTCTTTCCATACATCTCACCCTCTCCTCCCCTTTCCCATATCCATAAGTCAATTTTCTATGTCTGTTTTTCCATTAGTTCAGTCGCTCAGTTGTGTCTGACTCTTTGCAACCCCATGGACTGAAGAATGCCAGGCTTCCCTGTCCATCACCAACTCCCAGGGCTTACTCAAACTCATGTCCATTGAGTCGGTTATGCCATCCAACCACCTCATCCTCTGTT
>NW_011446315.1:0-687 GCF_000754665.1 Bison bison bison | reverse complement strand
TAGGTAGGTCTTTTTTTTTTTTTTTAATCCATCCAACCATCCTGTGCTTCTTGATTTGAGATATATATATAGATATATGTATCTATATATATATCTCCTCTCCCTGCCTTCCGCTCCTGTAGGTCGTCACACTGTGCTAGGCTGGGCTCCCTGTATTACGCCGCAGCTTCCCACTGGCTGTTTTACACATGACAACGTATGTATGTCAGTGCTACTTTCTCGATTTATTCTTCCCCCATTTAAAGTAATTATTGATAGACATGCACTTATTTCCGTTTTGTTAAACTGTTTTCTGGTTGGTTTTCTATTTTTCTGTTATTTTCTTCTCTTGGTCTGTTCCTTTGTGATTTGTTGATTTTCTTTAGTATTATGTTTGGATTCCTTTCTCTTATATTTTTGTTTTAGGCTTTTGATTTATCTTAACAGTGAAGTTCATATATAACACTCTATATTTAAAGCAGTCAGCTTTAAGTTGATATTTGCTTAAGTTAACTTTATTCTAAAACCACTACATTTTTAACTCCCCAGGCCACATTTCATGTTTTTTAGGTCATTATGTTTTTATTTTGTGTATCCCTTTACTACTAGTTATTATAGTTGATTTTACTACTTCTATCTTTTAATCGTCATACTAGCTTTATAAGTGTTTGAGTCACTACCTTCACTGTATATTTTGCCCTTACCAGC
>NW_011446314.1:0-687 GCF_000754665.1 Bison bison bison | reverse complement strand
ATCCACCTGTAATGCAGAAGACCTGGGTTCAATTCCTGGAGAAGGAAATGGCAACTCACTCCAGTATTCTTGCCTGGAAAATCCCATGGACAGAGGAGCCTGGTGGTTGGTGTACAGTCTATGGGGTTGCAAAGAGTCAGACACGACGGAGCAACTTAACAGGGGAATAAGATCAGTTAAAAAAATAGACAATAAATTCTTCTCAAATGGTGGCATTTGGAGGCCCACAGTTATCAGGGTGAGGGTTGTGTTTATGGGATGGAGGTGGCACAAGAAAACATTTTCAAGTCTTTGCCATCTGCCTGGGAATAGGTCAGAGTTGCCTCTATTTCCAATAAAAACAAGTCCTCCCAGGATATTAAATTCATCTTGAGAAAGATCCATTTATTAATTAAATTGGCTCATTTAATTAAAAAATGACCCTCACACCTTTGGGAGCATTCGGTGCCCAGTCCAGTGTAGGAGAGAGATGAAGAAATGAAGTGTTTCAGGGATGTCTTATGATGCTGGGGGCAAGTTATGAGGATCTCAGGATTTTAACAGCTTGGAAGAAGTGAGCTGGGCCAGTCAGAAGGAGAGGGAGGGCTTCCAGGAGGAGGTAGCAACTGAGTCCAGAGCCATAAGTTGGATGGAATGAATAAAGGTGAGTGGTTGGTTTCTGGACAAAGGGTAATTTGAAGGTCATTT
>NW_011446313.1:0-687 GCF_000754665.1 Bison bison bison | reverse complement strand
GTATTAGGATTCTATGTGACAGGATGTGAGGTCTCTGCTTTGGATTTTCTCTGAATTTGTGAGGTCTGTGAGGTTGGCAGGAGTAGGGGGTGGAGTGAGTGGACCCGGTCCAAAGCTTAAGGCCTCAGAATTGTTTTCTGCTTTGCCCACAGTGTAAGACAAATGAGCTCCTTGGGAATCTGTGTCTCAGGGTGTGAGGTCTCTGCAGTGTTTCTGAATCATTGTCCCAGCCTATGAAATCTCTGAGTTTCTTGGGAATCACTGTCCAAGGCCTCAGAATCATGTTCTGTGTCCAAGTGTGTGAGGTCTTCATGCTTGAATAGTGCAGTACCACAGAATGAGATTGTTGAGGTGTTCATAGTTCTTTTTATTGCAGTGTAAGTTTTCTGAGTTGTTGGAGTGTATTTTCTGCATGCGAGTGAGGATTTGTGCTTTGTGGGGGGATGTGGGTCCAGAGTTTAAGGTTTCTTAACTTTGCGGAAGTCTCTGTCAAAGATATGGGAACTCATAACTCTTATGGGTCTAAATCTTACCACATGAAATCTTTGAGCTATTTGGCAGACGTTTTCATGTGTGAGGTCTTTGATGTTTGTGTGGGTCTCAGCTATAGGAAAAAGATTTTTTTGTAAAAAAAAGTTATTGGATTATAGTTGTTTATCATGAGCTTATGGGCTTCCCTGCTGGCTC
>NW_011446312.1:0-688 GCF_000754665.1 Bison bison bison | reverse complement strand
TGGGGGGTTTTTTTGTTTATTTTTTGCTTTTCTCTGAGAAGGCAAAGAGGCACATGGGAATCTCATGAGCCACCTGGGACCATATGACTATCCAGTGTCTTAAGTTGGGTTAAGAAGAAAATTAGTTTTTTCCCCAAGTGTTCCACTGGTGCTTTGACACCTTAGTTCACTCCTCTGTTCCACAAAGAACCACCAAGAAAGGAAATCAGTTTGCCTGGTGGCTCTGTAGTTCCTGACTATCACTAGTTTCATTCCAGACTGAAACTAGGTTGGCAGATTTGAATCGGACTTTTTAATAAGGTTCTGTGTATGTTTTATTTATTTAGCACAAGGAAATAAAATTTTACTGGAGGGAGTCACTATGATATCCTTGAAATCACTTCTCAATTCCTAGGTAACATGCTTAATGCAAATAATATGTGGGAATATTTTGGTCAAAGTTTTATCATATTACCATTGATGCCACTGGTAGCTAAAATTATGTTCTTTAAGTATATTTTGAATATAAGAAGTTTCCATAAAGGGGAAAAAAAAGTGCTCATTGAACAGTTGTTCCTGTTTATCTGCACTTAAAAGGTTTTTTTTTGTTTTTTGTTTTTTTTTTAAGAGAAGGAGAAAATGGCATAGCTTAAGTATAAGTTAAAGAATTTGTTTTTGTTTTTTGCCAATGTGGGTTTCAGAGTAGTTT
>NW_011446311.1:0-688 GCF_000754665.1 Bison bison bison | reverse complement strand
TACCAGCTCACTACTCTGAAAATACTTAACTTCAGTAGCTTGGACCTTAGTCTTGTTTACCTAGGTATTCATCTTATTTTTTAAAAAGCAGACTGTTTTTATACTTTTATCTGGGTTTTCTAGTTATTATTGACCTGCTGCAAGCTATACCAACTGATTCAGAATCAGAATTTGAAACATTTTTTCAATGAATACATAACTTTCTTAAGAAGCAGAAATGTGTGATTTACAATAAAATCCCTCTAGAGAAATAGTAAACAATTATTCAGCTATAAATATACTGTCTGAAATGTGTATACCTTTGAGCTATGTTGATTCTTTGAATATAAATATTGGGAATATTTTGTTGCATACTACTTTCTTATCTCATACATTTGATGCCTAAATAAGGAGTATGTTTAACCAAGTATATTAGAAACAAAGCTAGAAACCCAATTAATGAACTACTCCATTATTTTTTTTCAAATTGTTCTGATAGATTGATCCTATGTAAATTACCTATCAACAAAATGGAAACTAAAAAATATGCTTACATTTTAAAATATTTTTATGTGATTCTGGTCAATAAGTGCTCTTTGTCTTTCTTTTTCATTTTTATTTTTCTTTGCTAGTCAAACTTGGGTCTTAAGTTTAAATTATGATTTTTCAATCAATCTAGATCATTTTTCAAAATTCTATTTAAAAAACT
>NW_011446310.1:0-688 GCF_000754665.1 Bison bison bison | reverse complement strand
TGCCTGGGTAATTGATCTTTCCCAAAATGTCTGTGTGGGAATGAGAACTTGGAGAATCTTCATCTCCCATTTTGCTTTTCTCTCACTTTTGAATCTATTCAGATCTCTGTTCATATGTCATCTTACTAGATCAATCTTCCCTGAAAATTCTCTACAAAATAAAAATTTTCTCCATTGACATACATGTCTTTATGCTGTTTCATATTTGTTTTTCTCTCACAATTATCCCCCATTATGTATATTTATCTGTTAATATAACATGTAACTATCTTTAATGTCACCATCTTCTCTAACATGAAAGTTTTAAGCAGGCAAGGAGGTTTTATAATCTTATTTGTTTAATTTATTTTAATTAAAGGATAATAATTTTTCAATGCTGTTACCCTCTTTCTGTCAACACCATAGCTCAGTATCCAAAAGAATGCCTGACTCCTCCTGAGCACTCAGGACAATTTTGCTGAATGGTAATCATTGTTCACATGTGATCCATATCTGCCTTTTTTGAAATGCATGTGTTTTGGACAAACAAGTTCTTTCCTTTTTTGTTTCTCTTTTCACCATTTTTCACTTCCCATTTCACTCCTCATGTGTGTTGATGAGTAAGTTTAATTCAAGGGTATTTAAGGCAGAGTCTAAGATGTATTTTTAAGCTTAATTTTGTGGGAGTTATCAGTTTCTTACTCATCAG
>NW_011446309.1:0-688 GCF_000754665.1 Bison bison bison | reverse complement strand
GGCTCAGGAAATGTTCACCTGAAGCCACAGAACTAGTGTTGGAGCTGGAGTTGGTTATCTGCTGGATCTGCTGAGCCTCAGGCCAGTATTTTGTTGAATGTACCAGAGTTTCTCTTGAAGCTGGCTGGCCCTGGTCATATCCTCCTGAGCCTTTGAGCATTAAGAACCTGTGTAAAGTGAAAGCACCTTGATCAGCACACTGACTATTACATTAAAAGGTCTAAGATTTTGAAAGGTGTGGAATGAAACACAAGCTGGGATATGTCGTGTGAATTCATGGCACTCTCCCCTGCAGATGAAAAGAGCTAAATCCTGATGTGGGGAGACCCCAGATGGGCTGTTGCATGAAGCCAGCGAACTCCAGGACGCTCAGGGCAGAGCTCCCAGACCAGCTATACATTCTGGGCTCCATGTCTGTTTGACCATGTGCCTTGCTGGGGCTCAGGGAGACTGCCTCGTGAGGAGCACTGCTGGTTGCTGGCATTCTTAATATGGTCAGGCACACTATAGACATCAGGTTATTGGTATTCCACAAATATTCTAAGAACTTTTCCTGATAGCTCAGCTGGTAAAGAATCCACCTGCAATGCAGGAGATCCTGGTTCCATTCCTGGGTCGGGAAGATCTGCTGGAGAAGAGATAGGCTACCCGCTCCAGTATTCTTGGGCTTCCCTTGTGGCTCAGCTGG
>NW_011446308.1:0-688 GCF_000754665.1 Bison bison bison | reverse complement strand
GTATTCTTGCCTGGAAAAACTCCGTGGACAGAGGAGTCTGGCAGGCTATAGTCCGAAGAGTAGCAAACATCGGATACAACTAAGCATGCAGGCACTGCATGGCCCTGATTGATTCATAATATGATTATTTAACCCAATAAACTATTAACCTACTCCCTGGGACACAAAATGTAATTCCTAATCTCACATAAGAAGAAACAGGACAAGGAATTTACCTACAATCAAGTCTTATGTTCTGTCTTCATTGGTTAACACCGTTAAAATTGGAATCTACGTTCACATATCCTCATCAGGTACTTGCTGACATAGCTTGGTAATGTCTTGTAATCATATTGATATAAAGATTGTTTCTTTCTAAAATATGCCTATAACTCAGCCCAAGATATGTGTTATAGGTTTGAGTCAATGAAAGGTGTCAGGATACACCCAGATAAGAATGGACATCAATTTGAGAGCCAATGATTTATATATATATATATATATATATATATATTTCCCATAGGACAGTTTGGAGAGAATTTCTTTACTGGCAAAGGCTGTTAGAGAAATTCTGGTCATGATGAGCTAGCAGAGACTGTATTTATCCACCTACTAAAAAACTGGACAAGATTATGAAATTGTGGTGGAGAAGGAAATGGCAACCCACTCCAGTGTTCTTGCCTGGAGAATCCCAGGGACGGCGGAGCCT
>NW_011446307.1:0-688 GCF_000754665.1 Bison bison bison | reverse complement strand
GGCAGAGTCAGTGCTAGCAGCCTTTTTTAGTTCTGATACAGTTTCAAGCAATTTCTTGTTGGTTTCCTGTGAAGAAGTTACTCTATCATTTCCTCTTTTAGAAGCTTCTAGATACCAGTCAGAGTAAGCACAGCCGGCCTTTTCTGATTGTGCATGCAAAACTATCAATTTTGAAATATCAAAAGAACCCCAATTTGGCCATTTTAGGTTGAGATCTCTTTTAGTGTAATTTCTTCAATTAACTAGGTACTTGCGAGTATGAGCTCCATAGGTATTATACATGAATTTGGCTGAAGTGTTTGTCAGATGCTGGCTTTCTGACACTCCTGGATTTCTATTTTTGAGAGATTCCGTTTCCCATTTTAAGCTGAATTTGTCAGGGATAAAAATCACTAGTGAACTTGTGTAGTGGGCCCATCTGCTGCTTGTGAGCTTAATTCCTCTAGGAGTCATCCCAGAGTCATTTCAGCTCCTCTTGCGTGTCTCAGATTCTGCCTCCAGCAACCTAAGACCACCATGGCTGCTCAGGTGGCTGAACGGCCAATTCTTATGTGTGACCCCCAGATGAAAAAGTATTTTAATTAACTAGTGGGTTTCCCTATGGGACCACTGCACAGTATGAGGACTAGGCCTCCACCACTCCCGTAAATTTCTCAGTCACCTGAGAAAACCGAAACCAGCCAGGAGG
>NW_011446306.1:0-688 GCF_000754665.1 Bison bison bison | reverse complement strand
GGCCAGGATACTGGAGTGGGTAGCCTTTCCCTTCTCCAGGTTTGTGGGCTAGAAGGACAAAAAATATTGAGATTTGGACAGAGCTAATTAGCTTTAGAACCTTAGTAAACTTCCTTATGTGAGAGTCATAACTGTAAATACAAGCCTGCTGCAAACCACTCTGTCATCTGAGAGTAATCATAATGAGTACCATCTGCCCAAGAGTAGAGAGAAGGCTGCTTGGAGCAGTTGGCTTTGTAGGATGAGATGCAACTTGTGTCATTGTGTTCTAGCTCTTGGTTTCCAGGAAGTATTTGACAATGAATCTTATGTTTTCTTTTAAATATTGTTTACATGGGAGTTAAACATGAAATAAACAACAGGCATTGATGTTAAATTCAGTGCTGATTTTCTTTACATTCCTCTTTCATCTAGCAGTGGATTATACTCTATTGTTTATAAATGCATTTAAATCATTTACATATGCTGTAATTAAAATCTTTGAAGTTTACCAATTACTGACATATGCAAAATAGTATCACCTTTAATCAATATGTGCTGTATAGATAATAATATGCATATAAAACACTGTCAGGCACTGCCAGTGTACATCAAAATTATTGGATATATTTTTCTATTAATAAGGGCCTTATTGTCCAGGTTTCAAAACAGGATATATGCATAATAATGATGACAGCTAACATTTTTG
>NW_011446305.1:0-688 GCF_000754665.1 Bison bison bison | reverse complement strand
GTCAAGATCAAAGTCATGCTTAAAATTAGCCACTAACTTGCCCATTCGATTGTCAAGCTGCAAAATGAAGACACTCACCCCTCTGTCGGACCCCAAAGCTGGATCCTTGGCTGTCCTGACTCTGTGGCAGAGAGATGGAAGCCACAGACCAGCACTGAGGATCACTGCGGGGTGGGGGGGAGCTGTGACTGATAGGTCTGCCCTACCACGAGGATGGTGCCAGTTGGCAGGGGCGGGGCATGGGGACTTGGCCTTCCATGAGTGAGCTGGGGGTTGGGGTCTGAGCAGAAACACCTGGGGGAGATGGACACTCCTTCAGTGTTTTTGATCCCAGGCCAGAGCATTCTCTGCGGGTCAAGGTTTGCAGCCCGTCCACCCCCGCAGCACTGGAGGCCTGCAGGTACAGGAGGCCCAACCAGCAAGGCAGGGAGTGCGCCTGCGAGGCCCTGGTGAGTGCCCGCCCTTTGCACTCTCGTGCGTTACATTTTTGGCTGAACAGACAAGAGCACAGGGCTTTAATCTACCAGGTACCCCAAGGGTCCCAGAGGCCAGCATTGCCCACCACGTGGGAGACCCCTGAGACGCCCAGAATGTAAGGACAGATTTGGGAGCCCCAGGGAAACACAGATGGTGGGGTCAGAGTGGGGCACTCTCTTGGCCTCTGTGTTCAGACGTGGCAGAGACAGTG
>NW_011446304.1:0-688 GCF_000754665.1 Bison bison bison | reverse complement strand
GTTGGTGATGGACAGGGAGGCCTGGCGTGCTGCGCTTCATGGTCGCATGGTCCATGGTCGCAAAGAGTCGGACACGACTGAGCGACTGAACTGAACTGTGCTGGGTGTGGAATTCTTGGCACTTAGACTCTGCTCTCCCACCTGCTTTTGTCCTGTATGATTTCTGGTGAGGCGTCAGCTGCTAATCTTAAAAAGAATCCCTCGTATTTGGCAAGTCACATCTAAGTGTGAATCCCTTTGAATTTATCCAAGTTGGAATTTTTTGAGTTCTTGGATATTTAAATCAAATTGAGCCATTATTTATTCAAGCATCTTTTCTAAACCTTCCTCCTTTTGAGATTCTTGTTACGATTATGTTGGTATGCTTGGTGTTATCCCTTGGGTCTCTGAGGAGCTAATAATTTTTCTACATCCTTTTCTCTTTCTGTCCATCAGACTGGAGAAAATTGCAATTGACATGTCTTTCCAATTGCTGATTCTGCCTTCTTTCCACTCAGATCTGCTGTTGAGCTCCTAGTGAATTTTTTATTTCAGTTATTGAACTTTTCAGCTGCAGAGTTTTTATCTGTTTCTCTTCTATGATATCTGATTTTTAGCATTCTTGTTAGTGCGATGTTGTTCTCATGCTTTTCCTTAGTCCTTTGAACGTATCTAAACTAGCTGGTGGAAGGCCTTCAGGAGCTCCAGC
>NW_011446303.1:0-688 GCF_000754665.1 Bison bison bison | reverse complement strand
TGCCTGCTTTCCCCCACATCTTGCTGACACTTTAAGGCCTATTTACCAGCATTTCTTTACCTAGTACATCATATCTAGCTTTCAATAAAATATTACAAGGCATACTAAAAGGCAAAACACAATTTAAAGAGACAGAACAAGTATCAGTACTTGACTCAGACTGATTGTACCATTCGAAAGTGTTGCTGGAATTACCAGACCAGGAATTTAAAACAGTCATAATAAATATGTTAAGCATACTAATGGAAAATGTAAGCAGAAAGATAGAATTTCTAAAAAAATTCTTTTTAAGCTAGAGATGAAAAACACTATAACACAAATGAAGAATGATTTTAATGGGATTTCTACCACTGAGAAAAGAATCTCTGAGCTCTAAAACATATTAACAGAAACTTCCAAAACCAAAAAGAAAAAAGATTGGGGAAAAAAAACAAAAACATCAGAATAGAATATACAAAGACTGGGAATAACTAAAAATAGTAGAACATATATGCAATGGAAATAGCAAAGGAAGAAGAAAGAAACAGGAACAATATTTGAATCAAAAATGACTAAGAATTTTTCAGATTAATGTCAGATATCAAACAACAGATCCAGAAGTTCAGAGAACACTAGGCAAGATAAATGTAAGTGTATATATATATATATACACACACACACACACACACATACATACACACACACACCC
>NW_011446302.1:0-688 GCF_000754665.1 Bison bison bison | reverse complement strand
GGTGGGGCTGCTGGGCTGTAACCTTTATTGCTAAATGGAGATGGGGTTGGGCAGGGAAGGTTGGGGGAGGGGTGGATGTTACAGTGTCTGTCTCACTGAACTGTGGTATGTCTCACTTTTAAAAATATAAACTCTTATTCCATTAGTCATCTGAGCAGCACTTCACTTAACATTCACTTCTCCAGACTTACTGATAGTGGTGAAGACACTGGTGAAGCAGAAATAGTCCACAGCATTGAGGGAAAGAAGATGGTAAAGAAACTGCTCTCTTTCTTCTTCACAACGGAGAAAAGCATAACGTTTATAAAGCTTCCTAGGAAAGGATAAGACAAACACAAAGTAATAGTATTGTGTATTTTTCTTTATGTCTTCCGCTAAAAAATACTTCCTCTTAGACAAACGATGAGTAGAAACTTCAATCTAGAAAGAACAGACAATTCATAAAAATGAATGTATATACGTTAATATTTTAACCTACTTAGTAATTAAAGAAACAACCTCCTGTGAATTCATTTTGTCCATTAAAGTAATAAAGATTTAAAATTAATGATCAGTGCTGATGGGGGTGTATGTGGGGGGTGGCAGTGAATAACAGAAAGTGTAATCTGAAAATTTCTGATTAATCTGAAAAAGCAATTTGTTGGTAATATTTAAGTAATTAAAAATAATTATTCTTTGACTTATTAAT
>NW_011446301.1:0-688 GCF_000754665.1 Bison bison bison | reverse complement strand
TGTGTGTGTGTGTGTGTGTGTTTAAGCTTCTTTGTATGCCAAGGGGAATGTATCACACAAGAAAAAATCCATTAAAATCTGAAGTGCAAAGTTTGCAGCATTAAAAGGACTATCTGGATGAAATTAGAAATATAGTTCTTACTCTGCTACACAACCAAGCTACTTATGCATTTTTCGAATCACTCCACAAACACATACCATCAAGTCATTAAGCGTGGTACTTTGTCACATTTTCCTCCTTAGGTCTTTTATCATTCGGGAGACGTCCTACCTTCTTTAATGAACCATCCTTCAGTTGGCCATGGGGTTCAAGTAATTTAAACTCCTGTGTTTGAAGTTTACTCACTTCCCCCAGGAACAACCAAGGACAACCTGTCACCAAATACCCTAACTCACTTCTCAAAATGTCAAACAGACCACCAACCTATCAGTCAAACGTGAGGCTCTGACCATTTCCCACTGATATTTACCTCTTGGTTCATACGGAAGATTTGTTTGAGGCCTAGGAAAATAAAATATCTGGACAAATAGCACCGCTCCATTCTCAACCAGGTGGATGTTTGGGGACAGACTCAGGGAGGGTCCGCCCTGGGTCCAGAGATGCCCGCAGTCACTGGGAAGGATTCCTGGAGTCCGGCTCCGATGGGAAACATGGTGACGTGATTTCTTACAACCATCCTGACTTTCC
>NW_011446300.1:0-688 GCF_000754665.1 Bison bison bison | reverse complement strand
GTATCAAATACATACGGTACTGATTACATACAAAATCTTAACCTATTTCAATGCTAAAATATATTATCCCAACAATAATACTTATACCCCTAACCTGATTATCAAAAAACAACATAATCTGGATTAACTCCACAATACATAGCCTACTAATTAGCCTTACAAGCCTGCTCCTTATAAACCAGTTTGGTGACAACAGCCTTAACTTTTCATTAGTAGTTTTCTCCGATTCTCTATCCACCCCACTATTAATTTTAACCATATGACTCCTTCCCCTAATACTAATAGCTAGCCAGCACCACCTATCAAAAAAAAACCTGACCCGAAAAAAACTATTTATTACCATGCTAATTCTACTACAATCATTCCTAATTATGACCTTCACTGCCATAGAACTAATCTTTTATATCCTATTCGAAGCAACACTAGTCCCAACACTTATCATTATCACCCGATGAGGGAACCAAACAGAACGCCCAAACGCCAGACTTTATTTCCTATTTTACACACTAGTGGGTTCCCTACCCCTATTGGTTGCACTAGTTTACATCCAAAACACAGTAGGATCCCTGAACTTCCTAATACTCCAATACTGAGTACAACCTATGTCTGACTCTTGATCTAACATCTTCATATGACTGGCATGTATGATAGCTTTCATAATAAAAACACCACTATACGGCCTCCACCT
>NW_011446299.1:0-688 GCF_000754665.1 Bison bison bison | reverse complement strand
AAAAAAAAAAAAAGGACATTAGGGGAAAATTCAGGAAGTCTGAATAAAGTATGGACTTTAATTAATAATAACATATCCATATTAAGTCATTAACTGTAACAAAGATACCATACTGATGTAAGCTGTTGATAATGAGAAATTGGGTGTGGGGCGTATGGGAACTCTTTACATGCTCTTTGCAATTTCCTGCAAATCTGAAACTATTCTGAATTTTAAACAGTTTATGTAATAAAGGAAAAAAGAGAGGATATTGGTAAATGAGAAAATAACAATGGCAGTAACAAGGAGGTGTCCTTGAATATGCTTTACTTTATTATAAGGGAACTAATTCTCAAAGTAAATTTTTATTGTGGTTAAAATATCCATAACAAAATTTGTCATCGTATTCATTTTTAAGTGTACATTTCAATGGTATTAAATACATTCAGAATGTTGTGCAACCATCACCACCATCCATCTCCAGAACTCGTTTCCTCTTGTAAAACTGAAACTCTATGCCCATTAAAGAGTTACCCTCCATTTCTTCCTCCTTGAGCTCCTGGCAACCACCGTTCTTTCTGACTCTTGATTTTGACTTGTCTCAGTACCTCATTTAAGCGTATTCATGCTCATATTTGTCTTTTTGTTCTGGCTTATTTCACTTAGTATAACGTCCTCAAAGTTCATCCTTTTTTTTTTTTTTTTTTTT
>NW_011446298.1:0-688 GCF_000754665.1 Bison bison bison | reverse complement strand
CAGCATCAGTCCTTCCAATGAGTATTCAGGGTTGATTTCCTTTAGGATTAACTGGTTTGATCTCCTTGCAGTCCAAGGGACCCTCAAGAGTCTTCTCCAGCACCACAATTCGGAAGCATCAGTTCTTCAACGTGCTGTAAAAAAGGAAAATGGAGCAGATAAGGGGGGATTGGGAGCCAGAGGCTGGTTGCAGTGTTCAAAGGCCTGGGAGGGTGGGCTTCCCTGAGAAGGTGAGACTGGAACCAAGACTTGATCTGATAGGGGAGATGAGAGTGGGTTTCTGGGGGATGTGCAAAGGCCCAGGGGCAGGAGAGGGCCTTAAGGTTACGGGAGCAATAAGAAAGCCAGTGTTTCTGGGGCGGGGAGGGAAAGGGGAGCAGGGATGGAGGTCCAAAGTTAAGGAAGACCAGGCCAGGAGATCTCAGAGGCCACTCTAGGGTTTTAGCTTTTATGGTGAGTGAGATGGGAGGCACTGGAGAGTTTTGAGCTGGGAGATGTTTATTGACTGGTTTTTCCAGAGGACCACTTGGACTGTTGTGTCCACAGTAGCCTGGAAGAGGCGAGGGCAAGGGCAGGGGGCTGAGTCAGGAGACACTTGGAACAGTCAGTCCAGGTGGGAGGTGGTTGTGCTGTGGCCAGGCTGCATGGTGGAGGATGCGAGTGGCGAGGGGGAGCGCGTCATTGCTCT
>NW_011446297.1:0-688 GCF_000754665.1 Bison bison bison | reverse complement strand
TCTTGTAGACACATCATCATGATCTCTGCATTTTTGTTCATGTGGCATTTTCCCTGTGTATGTGTGTCTCTGTGTCCAAATTTATCCTTTTTTTATAAGGACATCAATCATTGGATTAGAAATGCATACCTCTGTATGATTTCATCTTAACTAATTACATCTGCAGAGACTCTATTCCCAAATAACGTCATGTTCTGAGGTGTGGGACAACATTATGAATATTTGGAGTGGGACACAATTCAACTCAGAGTACTTGCTAACTACATTAGTTAGTTTTTAGTCCTGCTTTGCTTGTCCTTTGTAGAGCATTTCATGCTATTGCTCATTCCCACTTTTTGAAATTCTTTCTATGATTTCCATGAGTTCATCTTATTTTCCATTTACTCTGTGGCCCTTCACTGTCCAACACAGTAGTGACATGTGGCTATTTGAATTTAAATTAATATTTTCTTAAAAATTAAAACATTTTTAGGTTTTCGGGTTTTTTTGAGGTTTTCAGTCACACTGGCCACATTTAAGTGCTCAGTAATCACTTGTGACTGGTGGCTATTGTATTAGAAAGTGCAGATATAGAGCATTTTCATCATTGTAGAAAGTCTTGTTGGACACCACTGCTGTAGCTATAGTTTTTTGTGTTTTTTTTAATTTGGCCGTGTTGGGTTTTCATTGCTTTGCATCAGCTTTCTCT
>NW_011446296.1:0-689 GCF_000754665.1 Bison bison bison | reverse complement strand
AATACTGGAGTAGTGGGTAGCCATTCCCTTCAACAGAGGATCTTCCTGACCCAGGGATCAAACCCAGGTCTCCTGCACTGCAGGCAGATTCTTTACCATCTGATCCACTAGGGAAGCCAGTTAAAGGATCTGAGCTCCCTACATGGACAAATACTGACTCCACTGTCGTCCAGGTTACACAATATCTAACACTCGTCTTCTTGGCAGATAATAAGCAAGGCAACTGGCAGCCAAGGCACAGATATTGCAGAGATCTCCTCAGTCTTATCAGGTCCACCAGAGAAGGAGGACACTCACTCCAGCACAGGAGCCCTCTCGTGTCTGAACTTCGGGTGGGTCTTCCGCTGGCTAAGGCCCCAAGTCCGCTCCTCACTTTTGGGGAGAGAGGATCCCAAGGAGGCCAATGAGTGCCCCCGTGAACTGGCACGAAAGAAAAGATTCTCTTACAGAAGCAAGAGAATCCAACCTCAAGAATCCTTCGAATTAGGACACCCCATACCACCAGATTTTTAAACTTTTTGATAGTCCCTATTCTACAATCCCCACAAGTTGTTTTTCCCAATAAACAAAATATATATTCTTTTAAAGAATTTATTTATGTATTTTTGGCTGCCCTGAGTCTTCATTGCTTTACAAGGGCTTTCTATAGTTGTGGTGAGTGGGGGCTTTTCACTGCAGTGGCTTCTCTT
>NW_011446295.1:0-689 GCF_000754665.1 Bison bison bison | reverse complement strand
AATTTATTCTCTTTAGTTCTTTGCTTTCTGCCATAAGGGTGGTGTCATCTGCATACCTGAGGTTATTGATGTTTCTCCCTGCAACCTTGATTCCAGCTTGTGCTTCATCCAGCCCAGCATTTTTCATGTGGCCCCATCCTTGCAGCAGCCCTCCTCTGACCCATACCTCCACAGGAGACACTCAAGCACAGTTCTGTCCCAGTTTCCGTGGGGTCCCCAGGTCCCGGTGCGCACAAGGCCTGCCTGAGCCCTCTGAGTGTCTCTGGCAGGAATGGGGTCCAACTCTAAATGCGAATTCACCCCTCCAAACAGGCTTATCAAATGTGAATTCAAATTGAATGGATCAATTGTATAGCAAAAACAAACAGCATTGAAAAACAATTTTCCTCCAATTAAAAAATTAACAAACATTAAATGGAATGGATCCATCATTCAGGATTAACAACAGTCAGTATAAATACAGGAAACCCATGGTCATGACATAGAAGAGAACTGTGGTATGTGGAGAAATGAGAAGAGTGGGACATTGTTCTTAGATTGTTATATCAATCGTTTCAAAAGTTCACCCTTTAATAGTGAATTTTATAACATGCTTGAATAAAAGTCTTCATTGTTTTTTCTCCTTGTGACTACACTTGCAGAAGTCATGTTGTTTCAAATTTATAAAAGTAGATACTTGGAATCATTTT
>NW_011446294.1:0-689 GCF_000754665.1 Bison bison bison | reverse complement strand
TAGTAGGAAAAGGCAACCCACTCCAGTATTCTTGCCTGGAGAATGCATGGACAGAGGAGCCTGGTGGGCTACAGTCCCTAGGTAGGGTTTCTAGGGCCGGAGAGTCAGACATGACTGAGCATGCACGCACGTATGTATAAAGTGAAGGATGCATGAATTGAACTGACTCTAAGGACTCGTTTTCTCTTCTACATTTCCTGTTTCTCTTTCCAGTCTGCAGCTGAGACTTCATGTAGTCCCAGTAGCAAACTTGGACTGGGAGGTACCCTGAAAATGAATAATACGGGAAGTGGAGCCCTGGGGTAAGTGAGCCTGGAGATTCAAAGGACACTGGAGCCGCCATGCCAGCCTCCTCTAGACTACGTACCTGAAGCAGAAAGAAACCTCTAACTTGTTTAAAGACCACTGAGCATCTCTCTCAACTGACTAAACTTTATTGGTACAGGGCAACGTTCAGTTTTAACAAACAGCTGTCCCCAGTCCCTTAAACAAAGAGCCCCAGCACTTGTCCTTAGAGCTCTTTTTAAGAGCTTCATCTTTCACAGGGGAAGACATGTTTGTTCTTCAGCTACTTAAAAACCTACTTTCCAATCCTTCTTCCTTTTCACACTCCCAAAATGTATAAGTACTGTTTCTGGGATTGCCAAAATTGTTACCCTTGAAAACCCTAAACCTATTTTGTGTGATTT
>NW_011446293.1:0-689 GCF_000754665.1 Bison bison bison | reverse complement strand
CCCATGGACAGAGGAGCCTGGGAGGCTACAGTCCATGGGGTCCATGGGGCAAGAGTCGGACAGGACTTAGTGACTAAGCCACCACTGTGGGAATTCAGATGAATCACGTACATTCTCTGCCTCAGTTTTCTGATCTGTGAAATGGGATACCAGTCATACTAGGCTGAGTGAAAATCCACCAGGATTTGTATTTCCTTTTTATATAATTTATTTTTGGCTGTGCTGGGTCTTCATTGCTATGCAGGCTTCTCATCGCGGTGGCTTCTCTTACTGTGGCGCAAGACGAGCTCTAGGGCTTAGTAGTTGCAACTCCCGGGCTCTAGAGCACAGGCTCGGTAGTTCTGACCTGTAGGCTTAGTTACTCCGCGGCATGTGGCATCTTCCCGGTTCAGTTCAGTTCAGTTCAGTTCGGTTCAGTCACAGACCAGGGATCAAACCTGTTTTTCCCGCATTGGCAGATGGATTCTTTACCACTGAGCCACCAGGGAAGCCCCAGAATTTGTATTTTCTTCCTTCCTTACCTACATCAGGTTTCCATGGAGTCAAGCTAGGGTTCAGGGGTCTTGAGGGTTTTGAGGGTCTGGGGTAGAGAGCAGCTGGTATGAATCAGGTTCCTCGGCTTGTCGGCACTACACAGATCTACTCCGGCTGCTGGAACTCGCTGAACTGAACTGAACTGAACTGAACTG
>NW_011446292.1:0-689 GCF_000754665.1 Bison bison bison | reverse complement strand
CTCCTAGAGACCCCATGGACTGCAGCCCACCAGGCTCCTCCATCCATGGGATTTTCCAGGCAAGAGTACTGGAGTGGGGTGCCATTGCTTTCTCCTGTTATCTGTTTCCAAACCACTAATGAAACATTAAGAAGTGAAAATATATTACGTTGCTTTCATCACTGTTAATTCTAACATGTGCCAGGCGATTACCAATTTTGTACGGTGTTTTCAAACCTGAGCCTGATAATTACAATTTATAGGTATTTTGTTAAGCTATATTTCACATATATTTTTGAGTATACACTGTCTCTAATGAAAGAATATTCTAGAATATAAAATATTAATATTTTATTATAAAAAAATAAATTTTAAAAATAAATAAGTAGCTTAAAAACAATGTTTGTTTGTTTTGCCAGATTTAAAGGGTGCAATGGAATTCATCCAAACAACCAACTAGTAGCCACTGGTAACTCATTCAAGGCTATGATTGCTTTATTATCACCACAGAATGACTGGGTAAAAATTTAAATCCATCAGAATGCACCCAAATAGGGTAACAGTTACCTCAGAATCTAACATTGAAAAGGTTTCTGTTGTTACAGAATCTGCAAAGATATCTGTAAGTCTCCAGATTCTGAAACATTTTTAAAACCCAGCTTTGACACCTAAAATTTAAGAGTACAATTTGGGGTTCTAAATCTAGATTT
>NW_011446291.1:0-689 GCF_000754665.1 Bison bison bison | reverse complement strand
GGTTCGGTGGTAAAGAATCTGGCAATGCAGGAGACCTGGGTTCGATCCCTGGGTTGGGAATGACAACCCACTCCAGTATTCTTGCCTGGGAAATCCGATGGACAGAGAAGCCTGGCAGGCTACAGTTCATAAGAGTCGCAAAGAGTCGGACAGGAGTGAGCGACTGAACATTCAAGGAGACACCACTTATGTGTAATCTAAAAAAATAAATGTACACAAAAGAGACTCACAGATAGAAACTAGTGGTTATCGGTAGGGAGTGGGAAGGGGGGAGGGGCAAGATGGGGAAGGGGATTAAGGGACAGAAACCACTGTGAATAAACCAGGTTAGCACCGAGGGTATGTTGTACAGCACAGGGAACAGCCGTTGTTTAGCAGTAACTTTAAATGGAGTATAATTATAAAAACACTGAATCGGAATGTTGTACACCTGGCACTAATATAATATTGTGAATCAACTATACCTTAATTTAAAAAAACAAAAAACCACCCACACCTGACTCGGGAGTCGGGGACTCCTGGTTCAGAGGGACCAGCCTGGCGAGGACACGGCAGGCGGAGAAACCCGCGGGTGTGGGTGCGGTTTCCCCCTTCGGATGAGCTGCACCCCCCACCCCGTCCCCTGCAGTCAAAGAGATGGCAGGGGGCTCCGCGGTCCTGGCGAGAGAAACCCTCGGGGCAAAGCGGGG
>NW_011446290.1:0-689 GCF_000754665.1 Bison bison bison | reverse complement strand
TTCATGCATTGGAGAAGGAAATGGCAACCCACTCCAGTGTTCTTGCCTGGAGAATCCCAGGGACCAGGAAGCCTGCTGGGCTGCCGTCTATGGGGTCACACAGAGTTGGACACGACTGAGGCAACTTAGCAGCAGCAGCAGCAGTCAGGGTCAATTACTGCTTACAACAATTCAGCACATTAGCTGAAAAAGTACCTTTCCATTTTACAGCCCTGTCTAGAGAACTTTTAAAAACACATGTAATCTGTGTTTTAAAATGGCCTGTACCACCATGGTGACCAGCTGACCACTCTGCTTTATGGACTCATTTCCCTAATCTCCACCTCAGTGAAACATGTCAGACAGATGTTTCGAGGCACATCTCTTAGCAACATATTCAGTTCCAATTAAAAACATTTGCAGATCTACATTACAAATGCTTGCAAATAGAATCATTTGCTAAGTCCAGCAATGTCAGAAATGTTCAGAGGAAGGATTTTCTTCTCTACTTCAAGTGCAGCAACTCTGTTTCAAAAGTAAGGCTGCCGGGCGAATAAATTGAAGCCCAGTGGATGACGTTCCGTCAAAATAATCTGCAAACGTTTATTTTGCTGCCACATTCAGTAGAAACCAGTTCCTACGGCGATACTGACACTGCTATAATATTGATTCATGCTCTTGTGTCTTCAAAAATTAATAACCATAACTTT
>NW_011446289.1:0-689 GCF_000754665.1 Bison bison bison | reverse complement strand
TTTGCTCTCCAGCCCCGCCGACAGGAACGCCAAGTGCAATGAGCACAGCCCTGCCCTGGTCCAACCTGAGGGGAAGGGTGGCCTCCTAAATAATTCCTTCAACTGATATCACCTACCCAAGAGCCAAGAGTGGAATCACTTTTCCAAGTGTCCAATCACTGACTGTCTCCAGGCAACTATTGGGTAAACGCCTTTTTTTAATCAGTCTTTTTTAAAAAAAACAACACTTTGCTTCCCATCAGGGCAGCAACAGCGTCTATTTTCTCTGCCACAGCAGAGTCCAAGTGCCAATCAGGCAATCATAGCTGGGCACAGACTCACTGAGAAATCTCTCGGGCAGTGGTGAATGTGGCTCTGGGGCCCTATCAGGGAGCAGAGCGGATAAACCAAGGAGGAATGGAATGGTCACCAGGACCCACACCATGGCCACAAGAGCTCTGGGGTTTAGCAAAGTAGGCAGACCCCAAGCAACAAGATATTTGTTATAATGAAATATGACAACGTTTCTAACAGAGGTGAATTCTAAATGTCAGGTATGCACAGAGGATTAGTGGGCTTAGAGGAATCAGGGAGTCTGTCTCAGAAGCAGTCATAGTTAAGCCCTGTCTTAGAAGGATTTGTCATCCCAGGGATGCAAGGATTCTTCAATATCCGCAAATCAATCAATGTAATACACCACATTAACAAAT
>NW_011446288.1:0-689 GCF_000754665.1 Bison bison bison | reverse complement strand
ATGGCAACCCTCTCCAGTATTCTTGCCTGGAGAATCCCATGGACGGAGGAGCCTGGTGGGCTACAGTCCACAGGGTCTCAAAGAGTCGGACATGACTGAGTGACTTCACTCACTCACTCATCTCATTTTTTAACATCCAAAGTATAAAAACATATATGCTAGATAAAGATAAGATGCCTTTTTTTGTAGGACTAGATTTGGTGTAAGGTATTAATATCATTTTAAGACAAAATTCAAACATCAGCCTTAAATTTTTCAGTATGGTTGGGATTAAACACAAATATTTCCCCCCATTTCAAGGGTTGTCTTTCCATCTTTATGGTTCCCTTGGTTGTGCAAACGCTATTAATTTGAATTATATCCCATTTGTTTATTTTTGTTTTTATTTCCATTACTCTAGGAGATGAGTCAAAAAGGATCTTGCTGTGATTTATGTCAAAGTATGTTCTGCCTAGGCATTCCTCTAAAAGTTTTATAGTGTCTGGCCTTACATTTAGGTCTTTAAAACATTTTGAGTTTATTTTTATGTATGGTGTTAGGAAGTGTTCTAATTTCATTCTTTTACATGTAGCTTTCCAGTTTTCCCAGCACTACTTATTGACTGTAAAGTGAGTGCAGAGAAAAAGAGAGTGAGCTGGGCAGTCAGGCAAGAAAAGGGAAATTTATTAAAGGGAAAAGAGAGGGTGACT
>NW_011446287.1:0-689 GCF_000754665.1 Bison bison bison | reverse complement strand
GTCCATGGGGCCGCAAAGAGTCGGACACGACTGAGTGACTTCACTTCTGTTATTTGGAAGGTAAACAGAAAAAAAGGTCAAAGGAAAGAGTCTAAGACTGGTAAATTATCTCACTTGATCATTTATTTAGTAACCATATTCCAGCAACTAATAGATCTTATGAAGGAGGCAAAGCACCAACCAAACACCTGACACACAGTAGGTATTTAATAAACATTCAGTGAGTTAAGTTACAGATATATCAGAAGTGAACTTTGATTTTAGTGAGTTTATAGTGTAGGAGGGAAGCTGCATTTTCTATTTAGTCAAATAATTATAATACCAAGGAGAAAGTGAATTCCATGAAAGAGATATAGATGAAAAACTTGGAGGGCACAGGGGTCAGTTAGTGTACCAGATTACACTTTGGGGATAAAGTGTCTGTGATTTGGACAAGGATGGGTTGGATATTGACTTGTGATGACAAAACAGAGGGACTTTGTAGGTAGAGGAGGAGCATGAGCCAAGACTGAGGGGAAGAACAGTGTGAGACCTGAAGAGGTAAACTCAGTTTGGACATTAAAAGATGGTAGAAAAAGAGCTTGAGAAGGTGCAGTAGGTTTAACTATTGACGGTTCCTATTAACTTGTATGCAGAGTACATCATGAGAAACGCTGGGCTGGAAGAAGCACAAGCTGGAATCAAGATTG
>NW_011446286.1:0-689 GCF_000754665.1 Bison bison bison | reverse complement strand
GGCTATAGTCTATGGGGTCGCAAAGAGTCAGACGCTACTGAGCGACTTCACTTCGCTTTCAGTTTATACCCTTAGTGTTTTGTTAATATATAAAAACTTTGTGAGTTTGAATACAAATAGTAAGATTATTTCATAAAACTATATATGAAATAGTCAAGAATAACTTGGTCAGTTCTGAGTATGCAGAAAAACCTGAAGTTAAAGAGCTTAGGGAGATGGCGTTCATACCTCAATACCTATGAGACACTGCAAGGGTCTGACTGACCCCTTGGCTTCACTTTGGCATATGTTTGCATGGTGTTTTCTAACCAATTTATTTCTAATCAATAACTTGTTATTCTTTCTTTAAATTGTATTAAACTTTCATATTAATTTGAGAAATGTTGGGTGATAAGTATTTCCATCCAAGAAAATGCTATGTCAGTCTGCTTATTCAGGTCTTTTGGCCTAGAGTAAATTGTGGATTTCTTCTACTTTAGTTGTTCATCCAGATTCCATGGTTTTTTAAGACATTAGCTATTTGTTATGCTTTTGTCTAAGTTTCCCCTCCAACTCCAGGGCCACATGGTGTCTTCTACAAATATCCTTGTTGGAGTTCTTGACCCTGTTGCTGCTACTGCTGCTGTCACTTCAGTCATGTCCGACTCTGTGCGACCCCATAGACGGCAGCCCACCAGGCTCCCCTGTCC
>NW_011446285.1:0-689 GCF_000754665.1 Bison bison bison | reverse complement strand
TTTTACTCACCAGTGGGAAAACAAATCATTATTTTCTCTCTCCCAAGCCCTGCCCCTGACTCTCCAGGTTCCTGATTTAATCCTTTCCTGGATATCCTCACACAGCTTCAGATGGTGGCTATAGCAACTGGTGATAAGGACGGACAATTGGTACCCCAGTTCATCTCCTGACTCTGACTTTCCTCCAGCACCTAAAGCTTATCATTTCCCAAAGACACCCAGGTCTCTCCTTATCTGCAAATATCCTTCTTACTCACCACTCAGCTTTTCAAGTTGTAACACTGAAGTCTTCAATCATTCTTCCCCCCAATCTTGCCCCCCAATCCCTCTACCTCCAAAACCTCTCTTGCATCTTTCCATCTTCACTCCTCCCCAGGTGGGTTTCGAACCTGATCACCTCTTCCAGGCCACTGTGTTTGCTTCCCGTCCACCTCCAAACAGCTGCCAGATATTTATCACCAAAGTGAAACTGGAGACATTGCCCTTCTGCCTAAATGCTAAGGTGGCTCTTTATTAAATGCAGAGTATAAAATGGGGAATCTTAAAATGATTTTGGAGCTTCCAACCAAGCAATATTACCAGTAACTGAACCCTGTATTCATAGGCTTTCTTTCTCTGTTCTCCGCATGTGTCCTCTCCTGCTTGCCCTCACAACATCTTACCTTCGTCTGAGCACGCCATGCACGTCT
>NW_011446284.1:0-689 GCF_000754665.1 Bison bison bison | reverse complement strand
GAACTTGGTTTCCTTTGTAAGCCTACATTCTTTTAAATTTTATGTATGTAAAAATATTATTCTGGGAAGGGGTTCATAGGTTTTAACAGACTCCCACAGGGGACCAACATGGCACCATATTAAGGATATTAAGTTTTCTTAAAACCATTGAAACATTTTAAGCTGTTTAAAATCCTTCATTGATTAAACTTGTCTACAGGATAAAGTCCAAACTCCTTAGCAAGTCCTACAATGCTCTTCATGAAATGCTGATGACAGACTTCTTTAGCTATTTTTTTCTTCAATGCTTGTTCTCCAATTATCCATCTCATTCCACACTCAAATCCTACTAAACTTCATGAGGTCATCAGGCAAAACCTGCTATTTCTTGCCTTCCTACTTAGTCTCATGCTGCTTTCGGTGCTTTAAAAGTCTTTGTTATCTGCTTATGTTCTTGACTTGGGGCAACAATAACCTTCTCCACAAACCTTTTTCTGTATTCCAGTTGAAATGGAGCTCCTTCTGTGGCTCATTGTGTCCTGAAAGTGAAAGTGAAAGTGAAGTCGCTCAGTCGTGTCCGACTCTTTGTGACCCCATGGCCTGTAGCCTACCAGGCTTCTTGGTCCATGGGATTTTCCAGGCAAGAATACTGGAGTGGGTTACCATTTCCTTCTCCAGGAGATCTTCCCGACCCAGGGATTGAACCCGGG
>NW_011446283.1:0-665 GCF_000754665.1 Bison bison bison | reverse complement strand
GCAGGATCTCCACCAGCACCTCCACCCACGGCGGCTCCTGGGGGTCTGCAAGCACGGCAGGGGTGAGCCCGGGCAGGGTGCCAGTGACCCATGCTCATCACCCCCCACACCCCCCACCAGGGACGACGACCCACTGGTGGCCTTGGAGCAGGTCTGAGCGCCCCATGCTGGGTCCTACTGTCTGCCCATCACCCGCCCCCGCCCCAGGGACGACGACCCACTGGTGGCCTTGGAGCGGGTCCGGCGGGTCTTCTCCCCCAGGCTCTTCTTGATGCAGGTCTGGATGTCGCCCAGGAGGTCACAGCTTTCTGCGGGGGACTACGTGGGACAGGACAGAAATCAGGGGCCAGGCCCCGTGCCCAGCCTTTGCTCAGCTGGGAGAGGGAGTGACCAAGAGGGAGGAGCTGGTATCAAGGCCCCAAAGACTCCAGACTGTCCTGGCCAGTCCCCCTCACAATCTAGAGCAGAGGGCTACAGCCAGACCCCAGGGGCAGCCCAAGAGCTGATGACCTAACATCCAGACACACAGTCTGTGAGCCTCACGGAAGATGAAGCCCAACCTCCCCACCGGTGCCCAGGCTGGATCAGGATCACAGGGCACCAGCAGGTCCCAGACTCCTGATCTGCAGTTCTAGATTCTTCCACCACACCTGGCTCGACATCGT
>NW_011446282.1:0-689 GCF_000754665.1 Bison bison bison | reverse complement strand
CTCGGCTTTGCCATTCTGTTGAGGTATCACCCAGGATGCCATGTTCTGTCTGATGTTTTCTCAGTTGACCTCCAGGTCTTTGAGGGCCTTGCAGCATCTTTCTTCTTTCTCCTCTCTGTTTTGTTGCCGCAGATGACTTGGTCGAGAGATTTGCAATTGTTTGAAATAGAATGCTTTGCTGTTTTGCCGTATTTTTAGAGAAAGTCAGGAAAATTATGTTTGAAAAGTCAGACTGTTTTATCTCATGTCATCCTCATAGTAATTCCTATATGTAATCTTAATTACTTCCCATTTTTACACATAAAAATACATTTACATTATGTGACAGAGATAGGACTGCAACTTCATTTTGAGGAATTTCAAAGCTTGATTTTTCTCTTCCCCATGGTGTTGCTTCTTGAATATTCTCCTAGTTCATTTTTTCTTTACTTAAAGAACTGTTTATTCAACAGTTTCCAACAACTGCATGCATCCTCCGTCATAGTGTGATCCTTATAGAATCTGGTTAAATAGCTCAAGTAAGAATATTTCTAATAAGTTGACGATGTGTGCATATAAAAAGTAATTATAACTTTCATCTATAACAGTAGAGATAGTCCTGATATTTGGGGTCTGGATTATGAGTTATTCATTCAACGTATGCCTATATATATATATACTATTGAATGTGAACACTATTCTGGGCTTGG
>NW_011446281.1:0-689 GCF_000754665.1 Bison bison bison | reverse complement strand
GCAGGTCAGGTGGTCTGGTATTCCCATCTCTTTCAGAATTGCCCACAGTTTATTGTGATCCACACAGTCGAAGGCTTTGGCATAGTCAATAAAGCAGAAATAGATGTTTAGTATATTCAAATTTTTGCCCATTTAAAAAATTTGGTTAATTTTTTAATTGTTGCATTTTAAAAGTTCTTCATATTCTGTATGTAATCTTTTATCTGATTTGCACTATTTATTCTCCCCGTTTGTTGTTTTTCCTTTCAATCTCTTAACAATGTCTTTTGAAAAGTAAATATTTTAATGTTTGTAATTCCAACATCATTTTTTTTCTTTCATGTATTGTGATTTTTCTCTTTTATCTGAAAACTTCTTGTCAAACTTAAGGCCAAACAGATTTTTATGTTGTCATCTAGGTATTTTAAGTTGTACGTTTTACATTTAGGTTTATGATCAATTTTGAGCTAATTTTGTATACAGTGTAAGTATAACTTGAGTTTATTTTATTGTACTTGGATGTTCAATTGTTACAGCATCATTTGTTGAAAATACTCTCTTTCCTCTGTAATATTTTTACTGGCTTAAAACTGCCGTAAAACTAATAAATGTTTGGCTCCATTTTATATTATTTTTCCCAAGGATATGATTTTTTTTTCAATATCTCACTTGAAGTATTTAATCGTGGGTTCATTTTCTGTCTAAGTTGT
>NW_011446280.1:0-689 GCF_000754665.1 Bison bison bison | reverse complement strand
TTTGGCCCCAAGACATGTGGGATCTTAGCTCCTCCACCAGGGATGGAACCCACACCCCCTGCACTGGAAGGTGAGGTCTTAACCACTGGAACGCCAGGGAGATCCCTATCATCACCTCTTAATATCACTTTGTAAGCACATGAGTGGACTGAGCATGCTCCTCTCTGACCACCTCTTTGAGCAACAAGTGTGTGCCCTCCTGTTCCTGTTTTCATCTCCAAAAATATCTTTACTGTTCTTTGTGACCACACATAGACTCCAAACTATTTTTAAAATCCCAAGTCTTACAGAGTACTCAAGATTACCACCAGCAGCAACTTGGAATTAAATTTTATTTTTGTTTGTTTTTACTAATGTGGATTGAACCATAGAGCCTCCTCTTCAGCATGAGTTTTCAGGGAACGATTGATGTCTGCATTTCCGTGCCAGCGTATTTACATCTTTCTAAAACCTGACCTATATTCAAGGTATCCATCTGAAATTTGAGTTGTCTCCAACTCTGCACTTTCCTGGAGACTCTGGAAGTGGACATTTATTTGGGTACTTCTAGGAATGTTTCTAGACTTCCTGCAACTCCGGAGACCCGGGTTCACTCCCTGGGTTGGGAAGATCCTCTGCAAAAGGAAATGGCAGCCCACTCAAGTATTCTTGCCTGGAAAATTCCATGGACTAAGGAGCCTGATAGGCTA
>NW_011446279.1:0-689 GCF_000754665.1 Bison bison bison | reverse complement strand
GCCACTCTATGATCAGACTTACACTTCCTACTTCAAAATGTCCATGTAACATGGACGTTCCGTTCTCATTCTTGCCTTTGACATTACTGAGAACAATGTGAAGGCTGGCTGCCCAGAATCCAGCTGCTCAGGAATCTCAATATTTTTAAAGTGAATTTAGATTATAACACAAAGCAAAAGTCAAGAGTTCTAACTGCCACTACCTACTGCTGTGGGTTATGCTAATTTGAAACTGAGTAGATGGTGCCATAATCTGGGGTTTGAAAGCAATGATTTCCAACAGCCTGGCAGCACCCAGAGCACACTGGCTTTGAAACATGCTGCATTCTGACCTTTTCTCAGTCTCAGGCTTGGGAGGAAGAACAAAGGCTTTAAAATTCAGATTGGAAGGTGCACAAACAGAGCACCGAATGGATGCTGATGGAACCAATCTCACATTTCACCTCTGCAAAACTTTATGGGAAGTTTATGGGGATTTATTGTTTCAAGAACAGAAGGACATTTACCTACAGATGCGGGGGAATAAATTTCAAGTACATTTAGTATTGGAGAATGGTCGCTTTATTGCTGATTTCAATCCACTTGACTTTCCCCTTAATCTTCCACACTCTACCTTGAGCTGAACACACACACACACACACACACACACAGACACAGACAGACACACACACACACACAGACACACAGTT
>NW_011446278.1:0-689 GCF_000754665.1 Bison bison bison | reverse complement strand
TGCCTCTGCTCCTTTGTTGAAGATTATTTGACTTCATTCCTGTTCCATTGATGTGTTCGCCTCTTCTTTGGCCAGTACCACACAAACGTGATTACTGTAGCTTTACAGAGAATTGTGGAGTCGGGTAGTGACCTCAGTCTTCCCTCTTTGTTATTCTCCTTCGATACTTGTTAGTTATTCTAGGTCTTCTGCTTCTCTATATAAACTTTAGAATCAGTTTGTCAGTATTGACAAAGTAGCTTGTTAGAATTTTGATTGCACCAATTGTATCATTTTTTACCTGTTTGTATCAAGATCCAAGTAGGGTCAGGTGTTACAAACTATTTATATATCTTTAAGTATCTTAAACATTTATAAAAATTTTTTTACAATGTTGTGTTGGTTTCTGCCATGTAACAGCACAAATCAGTCATCACCATACATATATCCCCTCCCTCCCTTCATCCCATTCCACCCCCTAGGTTGTCACAGAGCATAAGACTGCGCTCCAAAGAAACTTCTGTAGTATGAATCTATAAAATCCTAAATAATCATTAATATTGGAATACCAAAGATTTCATTTTAAGAAAGAGAATAAAACAAGGAGGCCTGCTATCATCACATCATTCAACATGATAGTGGAGAGCTCAACCAATTCAGTAATACAGACACTGAAGTGAACAGAATAAGTAAAAGGAAGCCAGCCATTA
>NW_011446277.1:0-689 GCF_000754665.1 Bison bison bison | reverse complement strand
GACACTGTCCATCTCTTCAGGTTGAATCCCTGGCTGCTAGAGCTGGACTCTGGCAGAAAGCTGCACATAATTCTCTTGTTCTTATTGTCTTAGATTCTCAGTGAAAATGACAGACAAAACTAAAAAAGGTATTGAAAATAAATACAAATTTGATAAATCCTGGCTTTTTTCATATTTCCCATGCTGAAACAACTGTGCACTCTGTGTTTCATTTATTGTCCATTTTCACAGCATGCATCATACTTTAATTTTTTTGCATTAACTATTGAGTCACTTAGCTTCTCAAATCTCATGTAGATGTCTAAGTTTATTTTTCTTTTTTCTTTTTTTGGCTTTCTGGTTTCAAAAGTAGAGAAAGTTTCAGCGAAGGTGGGTAGCTTATAGATACATCAGAATTTGGGGGTAAATCTTATCTAAAAGTAATTTGCATGCACGAAGAATAATGTGGACAGAACACTTGGAATTTGTCCTGAAACATTAGATCCCTGTATAGGACTCCAAACCAGACAACAGTTATGGCAAATAAAAGATATAGCTCAATTTTTTTTTTTTTTTACTATTTTTATCATTAAATTATTGAGCTAATCAGTCAAGTCAAATCTTAGAAGGGTACATTCATCTTTTTTTTTTTTTTTCCTTATACGAACTTCTTGGTCAGTCTTTTATTTTTCTGTTACTATTCTATCTAT
>NW_011446276.1:0-689 GCF_000754665.1 Bison bison bison | reverse complement strand
TCCACACTGTTTTCCATAGTGGCCGCACCAGTTTACATTCCCATCAACAGTGTAAGAGTGTTCTCTTTCCTCCGCATCCTCTCCAGCACTTACTATTTGTAGACTTTTTAATGATGATCACTCTGACAGGTATGAGGTAGTACTTCATTGTTGTTTTGATTTGCATTTCTCTAATGGTTGGCAATGATGAGCATCTTTTCATGTGCCTATTGACCTTCTGTGTGTCTCCTTTGGAAAATGTGTACTTAGGACTGCTACCCATTTTTCAGTTCAGTTGTTTTTGTTCTATCTTGCTTTGTTATTGAGCTGTAGGAGCTGTTTGTATACTTTGAAAATAAAGCCCTTGCCAGTCACATTATTTGCAAATATTTTCTCCCATTCCATATATTGTCTTTTCATTTTCTTTATGGTTTCCATTGCTGTGCAAAAGCTTATAAGTTTAATTAGGTCCCATTTGTTTATTTTTGCTTTTACATGCATTGCCTTGGGAGACTGACCTCAGAAAATGTTGGTATGATTTATGTTAGAGAATTATTTCTTCTGTCATGTCTTATACTTCAGTCTTTAAGCCATTTTGTGTTTATTTTTTTATATGGTGTGAGGATGTGTTCTAGCTTCATTGATTTCCATGCAAAGGTCCAACCTTCCCAACACCACTTGCTAAAGAGACTGTCTTTTCCCCATTGTAT
>NW_011446275.1:0-689 GCF_000754665.1 Bison bison bison | reverse complement strand
TGAGATATTGGGATCCCCTTCCTCAAGGGAGGGGCTCTTCCTTCCCCCTCACATCAGGCGTAGGCGGCCTCAATTCATGTTGCAGAATAGTGAATAAATGTTGTCTCCCCACCTCTGAGACACTGATTCATACCCACTACTCTTTTCCCAGACTTGGAGCAGCTTCTCTATTGGAGTGGCTCCACACCAATCCTTCTTCTGTTACCACCACCACAAAACAGATACTTACTGAGCCTCTGTCAAAGCCAGGTGCTGCTGTCCAGCTGGAATAAAGCAATGAACCAAACATAAAAAACCCTGCCTACATGGAGCATGCATTCGAAAAGGGGAGAAGTGATGCCCTGGACAGCTCACATTCAATTAGAACTTCAGTATAATTCAGTTGTTTTGATTCTACATTGAGTCAAGTGACTGCGGGTGGTCTATCTACCAAGATTCCTGTGGTAGATATTCTGCAAAGACAGGTACCCCCAACTCCTCCTAAACCTGCAGACACAGGACTACTCCTCCCATTAAGAGGTAGAATCTGTTTCCTCTCTACCTGAACTTGAGCTGCCCTGTGACTCAATCAACAGAATTATCAGAAGTGACGGCTGTGTCAACTCTGGGCCTAAGAAAGCTGACAGTTTCCACCGTCCAGGAAACCAGACACCACGTGAAGAAGCTCAGCCTATCCTGCTGGAGAGAAG
>NW_011446274.1:0-689 GCF_000754665.1 Bison bison bison | reverse complement strand
TGGGTTTCCTTTGGGCCAATCATTCTGATTTGCCTGGTTCACAGTCCATTTTGGTATATCTCAGGATCCTCTCATGTGTGTGCACACACCTCTTAAACCAAGTGGATTTTACCAGAAAGGCATCTGGGTAGAGACAGCATCCCTTGACATTGTTCCCCTTTCAGCCTGCAAGGAGTCTTTTCTGTGCATGTGTGGCAAAGGGCCACTGCTGAGTTTTCCAAATTTGCTGGCAAAGGGAGGTCTCCTGATTTCTTCAGGAATGACAGATATGTGGTCTGGGCAGGGCCCAGCCTCCTCCCTTAATTGTCTTCCCATTATCCTCTTGGAGTTTAATTCAATAGGGAATTAATCTCCAATTGCTTTACCCTAGGAGGCCCATCAACCTCCTGACTCAAATCCTGTGGGTAAATCCTTACTCTATTCTGTTTGCTTCCTTTTCTTTCTCTACTCTACCATTATGACCTTAATTCAGTTCACAATCTTTAAAAACTGGCAAAAGTTTTTGCTAAAGATAATTTAGAATTCCAGTGGCCTCAGAAACATGGGCTCTCTGCCTACTAACTTACCAAATACATAACCCTTCCCATCTCCCTGCACCTTCCCCTCCTTCCTTCTTCTCATGACCTTCAAATTTCCCTTCAGTTCCCTTTATCCTTTGATTTATGTGTCACCATAAAACACTACTGCCT
>NW_011446273.1:0-689 GCF_000754665.1 Bison bison bison | reverse complement strand
CTTGAAAAAAAAAAAAAAAAAAATGGCAAAATATGCTGTTACCACTCTTGTTAGAGGAGTCTTGTGTCTTTTTTTCTCTGCCTTTTCCTGTCTCTATAACTTTCCAGTCTGTACAACCCATGACTGCTTACTCTTGGAAGAGGAAAATAATCATTTTCTCTCCCTGGTATGAGGAAGAGCTACTTTTACTCTTTTAGTGTGAAAGCCATGTGTTTTTTCATTAGTTTTCATTTGTGTCTTTGAAAAGACTTCCCCTCCCTTTGTGGAAATTCAAACTGGTGCTCAAAATCGCCCTTCCTGTTTCCTGTTTCAAATACCTTATAGTAATTGTACAGTAAATCAAGAGAACTGCCTACTCCTAAGGTTTTGGTTATACCTGTTAGAGATCTCAACATTGTAATGAGTCAAATACTTCTTCCCAATATATACAGGTTAAATATGCAATATGGACAAATTTTAAGTAAGTAAGGATGCAACCTTTGGGACCTTCATGTGATACTTGGTTTGAGTCACAATGAATTGAAGCAATCAAGTACACTGAGATGTATTAATACATGTAAGTCACAGCACCATTACACAACGCATCACTTTAGTTTTCATTAATACAATTATATCTGACTCTAAGCTCCAGTCATTAGAATGATAAAATCCGTGATCTCAGTTGTTACTGTTTTGTTTTGTTTTGTTTT
>NW_011446272.1:0-689 GCF_000754665.1 Bison bison bison | reverse complement strand
TTGTGCTACATGTCTCAGCGGCATTTGGCAGAGATGATCACAAGGGCTTGATCTTTAAACCTTTCCCGACCCAACTTCCAGCACACACTACTTCCTTGGTTGTCACTGGCTGCTCTTGCCTGGACCTTCTCAATGTTCTAGAGCACTAAATGTTGAAGACTCGAGGTGACTCTATCCTCACGTTTCTCTCCCTCCTTAGTTACTCCTGAGATGACCTGGCTGATGGAGTCAAGTGCCATCCACCCTCCAATCTTCAGTTTATTTCTCTAGCCTGAACCAGTCTCTTAAGTTCCAAATACGTTTCCCTTGGTTATCTAATAGGTACATGAAAATTGGCATGTCCCAACCAACTTTTTTCTTCTTCTTTCATTTTATAATCTTTTATTATGGAAAAATCCAAACATATATATAAGTGAAGATACAAATGGAATGATCCCTCTTCCGATGTACACATTACCTAGTTCAAACAATGCAAAACACTTGGCCAGTTTAGTTTTGTTTTGTTTGTGGTCTCACCCACTTTTATTCACCCCTCTCCCAATTATTTGAAGTAAATCCCTGGTAGTGTATCAGTTTGGTTCAGTCGTTCAGTCATGTCCAACTTTTTGCGACCCCATGGACTGCAGCACGCCAGGCCTCCCTGTCCATCACCAACTCCCAGAGCTTGCTCAAACTCATGTCCATTGAGT
>NW_011446271.1:0-690 GCF_000754665.1 Bison bison bison | reverse complement strand
TCTGGCCTGGAGAATTCCATGGACTGTATTAGTCCATGGGGTCGAACACGACTGAGTGGTTTTCACTTTCACTACATCCTCTGTAAAAGGTACTTTCCTATTGTTCAATGTTGTCTAGTGTCAATCAGGATAGGCTAGGCTCTGAAAAGTCCATCGTGAAGAGGGTAGAACTGGCTGCCATAACAAAATGCCACAGGTTGAATGGCTTCACCAACAGAATCTTATTTTCCCACAATAATTTTAAAATCTTAGTGAGTTAATGCCATCAATGTTTTCTTTTGTTCATGCTGCTTGGCAGGGATTCTGTTCATGTGCTTTCTCAGGGACTTAGTTTCTTGACTAAGTTTCTTAACTATGGTCTTGAGAACCATATCTTGAAACATACATCATCAGCTTGGATGCTGGAGAAAGAAAACTTGGAGAACTGTGCACTGATTTTTAAAGCTTCTGTCTGCAGGTGACACATCTCAATTCCTTTCACATTTCAGTGGCCTAAATTAGCCACATAACTATGCTTAAACTGAAAGGAGACAGAAAACCCAACCCTAGTATCCTATGTCTGAAAGAAGCATAGGGGGCTGAGAATCAAGAATCATTTCTTGAACAAAAGTCTGTTATTTCCTTGGTGGGGAGGCTGCTTTAAGGATATAGGCTGTCTCACATATATTTTCATTTGTTTATTTGGTTTGG
>NW_011446270.1:0-690 GCF_000754665.1 Bison bison bison | reverse complement strand
TTTTTTTTTTTTTAAGAAAGGGTAAATATAATAAGAGTGTGATTTCCCTGTTGATTTAATTACAGTTGTGCAAAATTGTCGTCTGATATGGTGCTCAATGTATATAGAGAGGATACTACAAACATTTATATTAAAAATGTGGAGAGAACCAATAAATCTAAATGGAAGTAAGCATTCCACATTTCATCTGAGGTGGTAAAATGTCACCAACAGTAGGGAGTGAATAACTACCTGCTGCTGCTGCTAAGTCACTTCAGTCGTATCCGACTCTGTGTGACCCATAGATGGCAGCCCACAAGGCTCCCCTGTCCCTGGGATTTTCCCGGCCAAGAGTACTGGAGTGGGGTGCCATTGCCTTCTCTGTATAAACTACCTAAGTGTATCTTAATACCTAGAGAGACAAAGAAAACCGTGCAAAGATGTATACTCAAAAACAATGTAGATCCAAGTCAAATTATTTTATAATGTTCAAAAATCCACAAGGAAGTCAAGAAAAGAAAAACGTTGAGAAATGAAGGAAACAAACACAGAACAAATAAGAAAATGGCAGACTGTCCTTAATAGTTAATAAGTCACTTTAAATATAAATGGTCTTAAACACATCAATTAAAAACCTGAAAATGCCAGGGTAGACACCTAAACAAGACTCAACTGTATGTTGTATAAAAAAAAAAAAAAAAAAAAGTCGCT
>NW_011446269.1:0-690 GCF_000754665.1 Bison bison bison | reverse complement strand
GCTTCTTTTCCTGTTCATCTCTTTAAGACAATAGAGTCATTATTAACACATCATCCAGATGCTGGCGTTGCTTACCCCTTACCGCTTCAGGGTTCTTTATATGGCATCTTCTCAGTGTGGTCTACCCTGACCACCCTATTTAAGATGTAGTTCCTGAAAATTCCTTGTTCCCGTCACCATGTTCTATTATCCATATACTTATTACCTCCTAAAATTATATAATTTTTTTAGTTGTATATTTCAAATGAGATCAGGTATCTTTTCTACTTTGCTAACTGCTGTATCCCTTATATTCTGAGTGAACTGAACAGTGTCAGATACATAGTCAATGTTCAAAAATATATGAATGATGGCTGAATGAATGGAAGAATGAAAGTTTCATCATTGTAATTTTGGGGCTAGCCTCAAATCAAGTTAGAACAAAATGTCAGTGTCTGCTTTTCCATGGGATTTACTTTTTGTCCTCCCCTGTAGGGCAGGAGTGGATTTGGTGAAAAAAATGCTACCTGTGGCCGAATGATCTGTGATGTGGAAATTTCGGCGAAGGAACTGATTCGGTGTAAAAGCTACCATTTATCTGAACTTGTTCAACAGATTTTGAAAACTGAAAGGATTGTAATCCCAATAGAAACTATACGAAACATGTACAGGTATGATCCTGGATGCTTCAGAATTTCTCTGTCTTGAAAT
>NW_011446268.1:0-690 GCF_000754665.1 Bison bison bison | reverse complement strand
TCTTTTTCTGTCTCTGTCTCTCTTTTTTTTTTTTTTTTTGATTCTTCTCAGTGTGTCTTTGTGTCTCTTAGTTTCTCTGCCTCACTGTCTCTCGGGCTCTCCTCAGTGTCTCATCTGTCTCTCCTTTGTCTCTCTTCAGTATCTCTTCTTGGCCTTATCTCTGAGTCTCTATGTTTCTCAGTCTGTCTACTGGCTCTAATCTCATACTGTGCATTCATTCTTCTGAAATTTTCTTATATGCCTGCTTCTTCTTTTTGAACTTTGGTCTAGGCTCATCAGTGACTAGAAATCAAACAGCCTTGAGTGCTTGCAGTCTCATTTGTTTTATATATCCTCATCTTATGTGCTGTCATCCTAGATGAAGATCTGCCCTTTTTCGGGTTTATTTTATCACCATTTTATGAATCCTTTCTGATTGCTCCAGGTATATATCTTTTCTCCTACATCAGAATTCTCTTGGTCCTTTGTTTATATTGATAGCCTTTCATAGACTTCTGTGTCATAGCTGTATTTGTTTTTAAATCACAAACAAAAAAAAGTAAAAAATTTGTCTGTTATTCACCTTTGCTTCCTAAACTGCACCCTGCCTCACATGTGTTAATTATTCAGTACATATTTTTGATCAGCTTTAATCATAAGTACAGTTTAGTTCAGTCGCTCAGTCGTGTCTGACTCTTTGCGAATTGCAGC
>NW_011446267.1:0-690 GCF_000754665.1 Bison bison bison | reverse complement strand
ATTAGTGTGCATCTGTTAATCTCATACTCCCAATTTATCCCTCTTCCCCACTTCCCCTTTGATAACCTAAGTTTGCTTTCTATGCCTGTGTCTGTTTCTGTTTTTGTAAATAAGTTCATTGCTATTATTTTTTATTTTCCACATATAAATGATATCATGTAAGTTTTCCATTTTCTGTCTCATTCACTAAATATGACAATCTCTAGGTCCATCCCTGTTGCTGCCATTGTGTGCGTGTGTGTGTATATACACCACTTCTTTATCCATCTGTCAGTGGACACTTAGGTTGCTTCCATGTCTTGGCTATTGTAAACAGCGCTGCTATGAATACTGAGGTGCATGTATCTTTTTGAATTAGAGCTTTCTGGAGAAAACAAAAAGACTGTTTGTTCTTTAGAGAAATATGATGAGTCTCTCCCAGAATACAACACCAAACTATACTGCCTAAGTGAATATGTGTTTGATGCTGATAGAGATCATAGTCAAATGCAGTTAACTACCATATAGGTGTGTGTGTGTGTGTGTGTGTGTGTGTGTGTGTGTGTGTATATATATATATATATAGTTGTTATTTAGTTCCTCAGTTGTGTCCGACCGACTCTTTTTGCAACCCCATGGACTGTAGCCCACCAGGCTCCTCTGTCCATGAAATTTTCCAGGCAAGAATACTGGAGTGGGTTGCCATTTCCT
>NW_011446266.1:0-690 GCF_000754665.1 Bison bison bison | reverse complement strand
GTCACTTTCCTGGACCTCCTCTCTCCCCACCCTCCCTTCCTCCCCAGGCGAGGTCAGCTTGGGGGAGGCAGAGCTTCTAGGGTGAGTATCAAGACCCTAGCTCCCTGAAAGCAGGTGTCAGGGCAGGACGTCCTGGGCAGGAGGCAGGACAGGGCCAGCCAGGCCAGGGCCAAGGCTCTCAGATGCTCCAGGCACTTTTTCCTATCTGTCTGTCTCCATTCACAAGCATGCCTGGCTAAGTGCCCCATGTCTGCCTCATCTGGTTCTACTGAATTTCTTTTCCTTCCATGATATTTAACAGATTCATCCTAGCTTTTACTGTGTTTTGAAATGAAGGGAGAAGTCATTTTGTTCCCGAGGACCCTCTGGGCTTTATGACCCCAGCACTCGGCCTTGGACATGGCTGCTCCATCAGACGCAGTCTTTTCTAGCTTTGAGGACAAGCTTTGCAGGCAGGCAGGGCCTGCCAGTCGGCGGAGTGCTCAGCTCTGCAGCCCCGGTCCCATCCCTCCCCTCCCGGGGTCCTCTCCTCACAGGGGAGCTCAGAGGCGGCCTTGGGTTCTGGCTGCAGCCTGGGGCGGGTCCGGTCTGTGCAGTGACCTTCAGGCCATTCCTCTGATTCCCAGCAAGTGCAGGCTGCTGGGGCCCAGACAGCACGGCCCTGAGAATGGCATGGGAGCTGGCTTGCTC
>NW_011446265.1:0-690 GCF_000754665.1 Bison bison bison | reverse complement strand
TCTTCTTCCCTGAAAAATCCCATGGTCAGAGGAGCCTGTAGCCTATAGGCTCCTCAGTCTATGGGGTCGCAAAGAGTCAGACACGACTGAGTGACTTCACTTTCACTGTTCACGGCATAAACCAACACAACTCTGTAAGGCAACTATTCTCCAACTAAAACTAAATTTAAAATAAGTAAAGAAGTAGTTGGCACATAACAAGTAATATATATGTCTCAACTGTCTCAATTAAAAAGCTAATCTTTGGGATATTCCCCACAAATATTTTTTGGTTATAATTTCTATTCAAAAAAGGAGTTAATGAATTTAAAAGAAGAGTTAATGATTAGGAAATGTGAAAAGGTAGAAAAAAGGAATAGCTGTTGAGTGGGGAAACTGGTAACAATTTAGACTATAAACCAGCCACATGGTAGAGTCACCAAACTCCTAGTTCCCTGAAAGATAAAGATCTCACATTCCTAAATTGTTTTTACAGGTGAAAACTACTGACCTCAAGCATATAGACCCCCAAATGGTTGAAATCACAAGATTAATCATCTTTGAAACTTCACATTGGATACTATCCAATATAAGAACTGAGCATAAGCTGATCACACAGCCTGTGGCCCCTCCCTCACCTTGCCTTTAAACACCCTTCTCTGAAAGCCATTGGGGAGTTCAGATCTTTTCAGCATGAACTGCCCATTCTTC
>NW_011446264.1:0-690 GCF_000754665.1 Bison bison bison | reverse complement strand
GGATTGAACCCACGTCCCTTTTGTCTCCTGCATTGGCAGGCGGATTTTTTTTTTTTTTTTTAACCACTAGTGCCACCTGGGAAGCCCTCAAAAATGACACAGATGCAACATTTCCCAAAAGTTATTTTCTGAATTTGGAGCTGACTTTGGAGAAGGACCAAATTTAAAAGAGCTTCCAGAGAAATCTGGTTGGATGAAGAAGGTAAGAGCAGAGGTGTATCCTGAGAACATGAAATAACTTGATTTTGGCTCTTTGTGAATTTTGGAGGCAGACACTTAAAACTTCTCATGGCCTTTTTCTTTCACATATTCTGAGTTGGAGTTTGCTCTTTCTGCTTCCTGCTATGTAATGGTATTCCGGAGCTTGGCCTTGAGATTGGAGATCCTCCTCATTGACAATTCCTAGTGAAGAGTATCTCAGGTGAGAAAGATGGTCCCTCTTCTTCTGCCTGTTTGGAAAAACAGACAGTCCCCTGAGAGCAGTAGAAAACTGGTCCAAAGTTCCTGTTCTGATAAAATGTGAACTCTCATCCTGTTCCGATTTTTGTTGTAAATGTTAAATGTAACAAGGGAGGGATTTCCCTGGCAGTCCAGTGGTTAATATTCTCCACTTCCAACACAGGGGGCAGAAGTTCGATCCCTGGTCAAGGAGTTAGATTCCACGTGCGGAGGGAATTTTTTTTTTTTTTT
>NW_011446263.1:0-690 GCF_000754665.1 Bison bison bison | reverse complement strand
GCAACCCCATGGACTGCAGCCCACCAGGCTCCTTCGTCCATGGGATTTTCCAGGCAAGAGTACTGGAGTTGGGTGCCATTGCCTTCTCCACCAAAAGGCATAATTTTGTACTTAAATAACGTTCTAATGTATTTGTACCTGTTTTATTGAACAAGATTATTTGAATGAAAATATTCTGCTGTGAACATGATATACCACCTTTAAGTGCTTCATTGGTTTAAATAGCATTTAAAAGACTAATGATGAGCATCCTCTTCTACTTAGCCCTAATACTTTGAATTCCATGTATAAATCACTACCAAATGATTTTTATTTTATTTGGAGCCTACCTATGTGAATTAAAATGCCATTACTCCATTTAGCTACATATAACCTTGTTGACTTGTTTTTCTTTGGAGATCTGTTAAGCAAAGTCTTGGGGAAATTTTAATTTGAGATAAAACTTGTATTTCCATTCACAAAAAATTAATTTCACACTGGCTGTGTCCTAAAGGAACTAGAAACAGTGTAAGATAATTATCATTATTAAGGAAAAGAAGTCTTAGGTTTTCAGTGACTTAATTTTTTATACAAAAAAAGGTAAGAAATCAGGGGAACTGATCCTGGGTAGTAGTTAGAAATATTCTTCCAAATTAGGATATTCAGTTCAGTTCAGTCAATCAGTCATGTCCGACTCTTTGTGACCCCATG
>NW_011446262.1:0-690 GCF_000754665.1 Bison bison bison | reverse complement strand
TATTCTTGCCTGGGAAATCCCATGGACAGAGGAGCCTGGCAGGCTACAGTCCATGGGGTCGCAAAGAGTTGGACACAACTGACCGACCAAGTACGCACATATTCTTAAAAGATGGATGTGGCCGCTTTCTTCAAAAACTTAAAAAATATCTTTTGTACTGATTAAAAAAAAAACAACAGTGTTAGAATTACAAAAGAAAACCATTTCACTGGAGGCCTGGAGAAGCAGTCACCTAGAGGAGTTTTTTCCCCCTCTAAAAAGGAAAGGGATGTACCTCACTTTAACAAACACTGACTCAACTCCACTGGTGAGGGAAGTGGAAAGGTTCTCACTCGACCTTTGCTACTTTAAATACTATCAGAAAACAATATTATATAACCATGAAGGCATTTCTGTGTTTCCAAACGAGATCCTTAAAGCCACAGAATCTCATACACATTACTACAATGGTAGTGTTAGTAAAAAATTATGCCAGGGGAAATAATGAGTAATATTATAGATCCAAACCAATCAATGATTAATGCAAAGAAGGGCTGAATCGTTGATGAGACTATTAGCACATGAAAGAGTAGGGTGAAAAGAGTAAGTCCTGAACAGGAAATTCAAGTACATACATGCTACATCAACCACATTTTAATTTTGTGTGTGTGCTCAGTTGTGTTTGACTCTTTGCAACCCCATGGACTATAT
>NW_011446261.1:0-690 GCF_000754665.1 Bison bison bison | reverse complement strand
TGGATAGCGTCACTGACTCAATGGACGTAAGTTTGAGCAAACTCCAGGAGATAGTGAAGGACAGGGAAGCCAGGAGTGCTGCAGTTCACGGGGTCGCAAAGAGTCGGACACAACTTAGCAACCGAACAACAACTTCTTTTTCTCCGTTAAGTCCCTATGATAGACTTCCCTGAAAGAGCTTAATCAGAAATAACATCAGGCACCAGTAGATGGCAGTGAGAAATAAGCAGAGACATTCTGAGTATTTCATTACTCAGAAAATTCTGTTCTACTCCAGTATGGAAAGAGAATTCACACAGTCTATTTTATCTTTGTTTTACACCAAAAATCCTGAATATGAGTCACATACATTTGACTATGAGAAATTGCAAAGAAACTAACACTACTTTGCATCTAAAAGTTTATAATCTAGTATAGAAATACTCAAACGTGTATGATATGAAAGAATAAGTTTTAAGATGGTCATATAGGCACATACACTATAGACAAGTAAACATATATACATATACTGAGGCTCAGTGATTCTCATTCATGAAATATGGTGCCTAAATAACAGTGTACATGGATTACTTTTAAGAAATCACAAAACATTAAAATTAGACTAATACCTTAATTTTTAAAATATTAATTAGTTTTCTGGCCACACCTTGCAGCATGTAGGATCTCAGTTCCCCAACCAAGGGTCGAACC
>NW_011446260.1:0-690 GCF_000754665.1 Bison bison bison | reverse complement strand
TTGTGGGACTGTGGAGAGATAAGAGGTAGAGTAAATAAACCCACATTTTATTTCAGCTCAGCCTGGTGGCTAAAAGATTTTAATAATATTCTAATATACATATCTATCACAGTTGATTGCCATTCTCCTGGTGATGGACATCTGAGCTATTTTGCATTTGGGCTATTATGAATAAAGTTAACTAAAAGCAAAAAAAGAATAAAATAGATTAAAAAAAGTCATAGAGTAGACTATGGATTATAATTCTTCTTTAACTCCCACCAGTGGGTTTAAATCCCAGTTATAACTTTACATAATTATGATTCATAGCCAAGTCATGATCTCATTATTGCTTGGAAACTTGATCATTTTCCATTGACTTATCCAGTATATAGAAAAAGAAAATTTCTCCTTTGTATTTTCTTCAACTATTTTCCCAAGAGAAATTGAGTTGCCTCACGACAATATACCTAAATATGAGAAAATCTATTTTCTGGTGAAGTGCAATGGCCTCAGCAGTAAATCTGTTTTCTTAATTCCTAATTTATGCTCTTTGATAAGTTCAGTACTCTCTGATAAGGTCAACAGCCCATCAGTTTGTTCTACTATAATATGTCTGCTGCTGCTGATGCTGCTAAGTCGCTTCAGTTGTGTCCAACTCTGTGAGACCCCATAGATGGCAGCCCACCAGGCTCCGCCGTCCCTGGGATT
>NW_011446259.1:0-690 GCF_000754665.1 Bison bison bison | reverse complement strand
ACGGAGGAACCTGATAGGCTACAGTCCATGGGGTCACAAAGAGTCGGACATGACTGAGCAACTTCACTTTCACTTTTCTTTCCTAAAACTTCTTGGCCTAAGAACATTGCCAGATGGAGATGTGGGTTCCCTTTTTCCCTGCTCACTTTTTCACAAGAGATCAGCACTTGCTCCCACAACCTTTCTGAATCTGATTGAGGGTCATTGTTCCAGGGGGTAAAAAAAAATTCCTGGGATATCTGCTCCTGAGTAAAGTCTGGTGAGAATAAAGCAGACAGACTGTCAGAGAGAAAAGGTGTAGGAACAGGTAAGATTTCCCTGCAGAGATAAACTCATGGGGAGTCTCTGTGTCTCATCTAGAAGCAGAATTCTGAAGTAAGATGTTTGTCCTAGAAAGGAAGTGTATTAGCAGATTTATTTAATCTGGAAAACAAAGTCACACTTTTGATGTCAGAAAGTCTGTGTGGGCTGGTCTGACTTTGTGATGAGGGGATACAACGCACTTTGCAATTTAGTGAGGTGTCAGGCTTTCCCCTAAAGTAATGAGGAGAATATGCAGCTCCAGTATTTGATAAAAATACATATGTAAGGCAAAAATTATTATACATGTGATATACATATGCAGGAGGAGAAGGGGACAACAGAGGATGAGATGGCTGGATGGCATCACCGATTCGATGGACGTGAGTT
>NW_011446258.1:0-690 GCF_000754665.1 Bison bison bison | reverse complement strand
TCTCGAGGGAGACCGGGATTTCGGGGAACTGTTTCAAGGGTGCTGCTGAGTGAGAAATAGTTCTCCAAACATGAATTGTGGTGGAAACAGAAATTGGTGCAATTTGGGAGGAGGCAGTTTGGCAGTATGTGTTAGGACCTTAAAATGTACATATCCTTTGGCTCTAAACTAACATTGCTGAGGTTTTATTCCTAAGAAGTAATTATGTCTATGAGCAGACAGAACTCCTCAGGCTGTACTGATATTAGTGAGAAAATGGAAAAAAAATCTTAAAATCTGTCATAAGTAAATTATGATATACCTAATCTATATCATATTAGATTTTAAAGTGACATAAAGAAGGATAATGATCTGTAAAGATAAACACTTTCTAAACATATATACAGGTTTATCTCATCTTCATAAAAATATATTTTATATGCAAAGTATATGCACACATTTTATTCATTTATTGATGTATTTAATTCTAACAAACACATACACACACCCCCCCCAAAGGAACATCACAAGGCTGACAGTGCTTGTATCTGATGGACAGCTCTTGGGGGCAGTACGTGTGGGCTCAGTACACAGGCTCTGCAGCCAGACTCTCTGGGTCTCATTCCTGGCTCCACCACTCACCCACGTGTGACCTTGAACAATGACACTCCTTTAGCAAGTAGTATTGTTCTTAGTATTACCAATCATTTT
>NW_011446257.1:0-690 GCF_000754665.1 Bison bison bison | reverse complement strand
TATGTATAATGATTTGGAATGTCACAAAAACCCTCAAGCAAAGCAGGCTACAGCCCTTCCCAAGATGATATTACCATGACAGTTAAATTGTAAAAAACAATACTGAATGATGGCTTTCTCCAAAATATATGGTTTTAACAAATTGAGGGAGGGTGAGGGAGGGTGACACAATTTTAAAAAGTTGTAAAACAGAAAAACCTGTTATCAAAGTATAAGCTCTGTTTAAAACTAGATTTACAGTATGTATTTTTAACAAAAACATTTGTAGTTGGACATAAAATATTTTTATCACAATTTTCAATTATCATTGTTATATCATTTTGGATCATGCTATGTATTTCTTTTACCCAGTGCTCAAAAACCTCTCATCTTCCCCCTTTGTTATCCTTTGAAAAGATAAGAATGAAGAAGCAGAGTTAAGATAAATTTATCACTGTGTATTTATGAAATTGGTAAATGGATTATATATTATAATGATAAAAACAGCAGAGAGGAACCTCCAAGAATATCATGTGATGTGTTTAATAATTACTACCTCCATGTAAACTCTTTTATATTAAATATTAAATTTTTATTAGGAGAAAAAGTACTCATGGACATGATGAAATTCCGGTTGAGCTGTTTCAAATCCTAAAAGATGATGCTGTGAAAGTGCTGCACTCAATATGCCAGCAAATACGGAAAACTCAG
>NW_011446256.1:0-690 GCF_000754665.1 Bison bison bison | reverse complement strand
GTCTATGGGGTCGCACAGAGTTCGACACGACTCAAGTGACTTAGCAGCAGCAGCAGCAGGAGCAACACGCAAAAGAAGCAATGAGGACCACAATCTTACACCACCTGCAAATTCAATCTTACAGAAATAAACTCATGCCCCTGACCCCACCAGGATTGGAAGGCAGCACAATGGCGGTGCCTGAGCCCTGGCCCGTCCCCCACCTGCTCTTTGACACGGACGGCCTCCTCCTGGATGGGTAGCTTGCGGCCTCACCCGTCAAAGGCTGTTGAGGAGTGTGAGGCACAGTTAAGGCCGGGAGGTGTGCGGGACCTCCCGGCGAGCGACGACGGGGAAACTGGAGCCACATCAGGCTGACTAGAAGGAGCTGGGAGCTTCATCATCGACTGGCCTACAAGAACTCACTTCCGGCGGCTGCGCCGCGTGTGGGGACGCAGTGTGCGTGGGGACGCAGTGTGCGTGGGGACGCAGTGCACGTGGAGGGGAGGTGCGTGAGGGCGCGATGCTCCGAGAGGAGCCGAAAGTTTCCGTCCAGCCTCTGCGACCCCGGGCGCTGCGCGCGCAGTCCAGCCTGTTTCCCAATCTGCACCAACCTCCAGGATCCCTACCGGCTTGCCCCGAGGTGCACCACTGGCATGGCATCCTAAAGGGCGTGGTTCTCCACCCACCGATTTAGGCTATCTGCCAATG
>NW_011446255.1:0-690 GCF_000754665.1 Bison bison bison | reverse complement strand
ATATACACATGGCATGTGTATATATACAGAGATATAGATGTATTTCCATACACAAGTACAATCACACACAACATATTTTTCAACATAGAATATCAAAACATAAACAGTAAATATGGCCCTATGGTGCCTAACTTTAACATAACACTAATATTAACATCAGGTTTTCCAGTGAACTCCAAGAATGGCAAACATCCGTCTTCTATTCAGGATTCTAATATTCCAAAAGTGCTGCAACTTAAAGATTTTGAAGGCCAAAAATTAGCCAGGAAACATCATTTCAAAACTTGCAATATACTAGGAACACACTGACTTTTGCCATTGAAAAATAAAGCTATTGACTCATTAACAGGACAGGTCTACATACCAGAGCAGGTAACCTTGATCCACTCCTTTCTAGGCCCTTCCTCATTATTTACTTAATTTCTGAAGTTAATTCCTTGGGAATAAGACAACTGAGTCAGTTAACTAACACATCAGGGAAGAAAGCTTTACTTTTCTGATTTAAAAAGTATTTTACTCTAAGGAACTAGCCAGAGAGACAAAACCATTACCACTTACACACCACAAAACAGGTTACAAAACAAGAAGGGACAGAGAAAAGGTATTTAAAATGTGCTGAGTACCATATATTTTTTCCTACTTCACCCTATGTCTTTCAATGCCTAGAAGAATTAATGTAAGATTTATTAT
>NW_011446254.1:0-690 GCF_000754665.1 Bison bison bison | reverse complement strand
AATATGCAGCTATTGTGAGCTAGTTGTCCACAACTGTTGTCCACAGGGTCGCAAAGAGTCAGACACGACTGAAGTGACTTAACGCGCTCCCTGTATTGTACCTGAAGCAGGAAACGGCAACCCACTCCAGTATTCTTGCCTGGAAAATCTCATGGACAGAGGAGCATCAGTATTTATAGCTCTAGTCTTCACTCTTTATTGCACCCCATGAATATCCAAGATTATTTTTGTTTGCTTATTTTTCCATATGAGGTTTAGAGTGACTTTATCTAGTTCCAAATAGAATACCACTCACTTCTTTTTGGATTACTGTCTTCAATTTACAGCCAACCCAAGACTGCTTAGTAGTAAAAAATGCTAAGAACACAGGATTTCTCCCTGTTTTTTTTCTCCTTTTTGCATCTCACTAGTGTTGTAAAATATTTTTTTAACAAATTGTGCATATTTTTGTTAAATTCATGTATGTATCACTTTTTCAGTTGCTCCTCTACATGTTGTATCTTATTCCATTATGTCTTCTGATTATTTGAATGCATGAAAGCTATTGATTTCTATGCATTAATTTTGTGCCCAGATCTTGTTTGAATTCTCAGTTTGTGGTAACTTTTAATTAGATTCTTTCTAATTTCCATATTAACATCTGCACTTCATTTCTTAGTTTCTCACTAAAACCTCTTTTTTTTTTTTTTT
>NW_011446253.1:0-690 GCF_000754665.1 Bison bison bison | reverse complement strand
TTTGATTGAACATTAGGTGTGCAAATGTGACTCCCGAAACTAACACTATCATTTTTCTATATGAAGAAAGGTAGCTTGAAGTCAAATTGAGCTCCATGGGAAGGGATAACCAAGAAAATCCCAGAGATTTAGTCAGATCCTTAATCAAGCAGTCTCTGAAATCTACCCAAATTCTCTACTTTTACAATTGAGTGGATGAATATAGTCCTTTTGTTCTGTTTAAGGCTATTTATTAGTTCTTACACTCTTTGCAACCAAAAGCACCATAAGTGTTAAACACTAGGGTATTGAAACCTTACTATCTGAAAAAGTTTTAGAAATAAAGCTGGCTTTATTTTAATACCAATTTCATAATACATGTTCAATGCAAAAAAAAAAAGTTTACCAATGCATTTAAATTTTTTTCAGTTTATCAAGATATAACATATAACAATGGGTTAGCTTCAAATGTACAATAAGATGACTGATATACATATTTAATGCAAAATAATTGCCACAACAAGGTTATTAACAATGCATTTTAAGTGGAGAATTTAATGTTATTAATATCTGAAAACCTCGGCCTTGAAATACTAAGTTGGATCAAACACTAATCAGCTAAAAAATAATGTAGTGTGCATTATGCACAAAGCAGTGTATTAGAATGCTAAAATGTACATGAAAATTAAAAAAAAAACAAAAAAAACCATG
>NW_011446252.1:0-691 GCF_000754665.1 Bison bison bison | reverse complement strand
GAGGAGATCTGGCCCTGTACAACAGAAAGATTAGGAAGCAAAACGTGAATAAGTCCTATTCAGTCCTAAAATAAACATTTTTATTTTAACAGGAAATTCTGCAACTAGACAATGATGTTTTTATCTTTAAATCACAGCCAGAGTATGTCCTTTTGCTGGGATCTTAGAAAACGGAACGGTACGCTATACAACGTTTGAGTATCCCAACACCATCAGCTTTTCTTGCCACAAGGGGTAAGGACTTTTGGCTCACAGAGGATGCGCATTCCTGCCCCCTTAAGCTGAACATCAAGGCCGGCCCCTATTTTATTTCTAGTCTTTAGGCTGGACTTGCTGAATACAAATCACTGAATAAAAATCCACAGTGGGGTTGGGGGTGGGGTGGAGAATACAGCAGTCAGTAAAATACGAAGTTGATGCTCTATCTAATTTTCCTGCACCCGATTAGCTACTCATACAAGGAGTACATTGAAATTATTGAAGCCGGGTGATAATTCTTTATAAAATCTTGGCTTGGGGGTTAAAGTATTCTAGTAGTCAGACTTGGGCTTTAGGCTAATTTGATGGACCGTGACCTAGGTTCAGTGGTAAAGAATCCGCCTGCTAATAACGCAGAAGGCGTGGTCGATCCCTGGGGTTGAGAAATCCGTTGGAAAAAGACATGGCAACCCTCTCCAGGATTCTTGTCTGG
>NW_011446251.1:0-691 GCF_000754665.1 Bison bison bison | reverse complement strand
TAGAAAGATGGTAACAATAACCCTGTATGCGAGACAGCAAAAGAGACACAGATATATAGAACAGTCTTTGGGGGCTCCTTTTGGAAGGGAGTATATCTTCTGATAGATTTTGATTCAGTCAAACTGCACTGACTCTTATTTCACTCTTTGTACCTTAGTGGCTCCCCAAACTATTTGATGCATGTGTGTTTCATGTGTGTGATCCATTTTTTTTTTCTAGATATCTAAGAACTTTAAAGATTTTCATTTTAGAAAACATTTTTTTCATTGGTCATTGAGTTTACTTGTGAGATTCTTTTATATTATCTACTTGTCCAATGAGTATTATTCAGGGACTGAGATTTCCAACTTTAAAAAGATAAAGCTCTTCTGGTTATTTATTCATTGCCAAAGTTGAAATTAATGTATAAGTGATGCTGTGATTCAATTAATGGAAAGATACATATAATTTTATTTAGAAAAAGTGATCCTTAATTATTATATATATAATTTTAAATGTGGAAATAATTTTACATGTGAACTTCTGTTGAACAAAATGTCCTTTTAAAAAAACTTTGAAATATCACTGCTATGGTTTAAGTTTTATTACAAATATTCCCTGTTTTTATATATTTTTAAATAAGTAAAACAAAGATGGCATGAAATTAGTTCCACAGTATGAAATTATTTACAGCAGCAGTAGACTAAGTTC
>NW_011446250.1:0-691 GCF_000754665.1 Bison bison bison | reverse complement strand
TGAGGTCCCATCTCTCCCTTCTGAACCTCTGTCCTCAGTCACTCATTTACTCTTGTCAAGTCTACCTCATGTATATTTCTAAAATATATCTACTTCTCCAAAACTCTACGGCCATTCACTTGGTTCATACTAGAGTCATTTCTTGCTTCGGTGACAATAATCTTAATTCTTTCCCTTATTTCCAACCTTGTTCCCTGTACCCCTTACTCTCTCAACCTGAATGATCTTCTGAAATGTGAACTGCATCCTGTTGGTTCCTGCTTAAAACCTTTGAGTGGTACCCTGCTGTTGCCAGGTTAAGATCCCAACACTTTGGATTTTCAAAAAATTTTATCTTACATTGGACAACACATGCTTTATTGTGTTGGTTTCTTTCATACATCAGCATGAATTGGCCGTAGCTATACATGTGTCCCCTCCCTCTTGAACCTCTTTCCTACCTCCTACCCCAACCCACCCCTCTAGGTTGTCACCGAGCACCAGGTTGAGCTCCCTGTGTTATACGCCAACTTTCCTCTATCTATTTTACATATCCACAGCTGGGAATTATTTTTGCTTTGGCTCCATCCCTTCATTCTTTATGGAGTTATTTCTCCACTGATCTCCCGTAGCATATTGGGCCCCTACTGACCTGGGGAGTTCCCCTTTCAGTATCCTATCATTTTGCCTTTTCATACTGTTCATGGGGTTC
>NW_011446249.1:0-691 GCF_000754665.1 Bison bison bison | reverse complement strand
TTCTTGCCTGGAGAATCCCATGGACAGAGGAGCCTGGCGGGCTACAGTCCATGGGTTCACAAAGAGTCGGACACAACTGAAGTGACTTAGCATATAGTGCCCCACAACAGACAAATGAACTTAATAATTCAGTAGCCATTCATAATTTCAGCTATATGGCATGTTATTTTGGTAATGTCCCCATTAGCCAATTGTGAACATACCTGATGAGCCAGTGACATCCATAGCCTTCAGGTTTCTGCACTTGATGACGGTCAATGTCATACGTCCAGCAGTTGGCAAATAACAAAGGGAAAACATGATTTCACCCAGATCTATACTTTCCTAGAAAGGAAATAAGTAACATTAGCAATTTAAAACACCAGATAGTGAAAAAAAAAATTACTGCTGAGTAAAAAAAATCACTTTAATGGACTATTTGAATTCCATTTTAAATTTTTTTATTGAGGATATATGTTACAATGCAAAAATGCTCTAATAAACAGGTAAGAAAAGAGAGTATATCCCAGGTGGTATTTTGATATATCTACTTGTATTTCTAACCAGAATCTCAAACTTAATACAGTCAGAATAAGACTGCTGGTTCTACTTATTTGCAAACATTTACTAAAACCAGTTCCTCTGTCATCTTTCCAAAATCAGGAAATGGTATCTTAATTCATCCAGAGGTTGCAGTTAAAAACCTAGCACT
>NW_011446248.1:0-691 GCF_000754665.1 Bison bison bison | reverse complement strand
GGAGGCAGATTTTTTTTTTTTTTTTTTTTAACCTCTGAGCCACCTGGGAAGCCTCCAACTTGTACTATAGCTCCTGTTATTTTAAAACAAGATGAAGAGTTAAGGTGCTTTAGTAGAGGATTTAGGGTATCCAGAGCTTAAGTTGACTAGGGAACTTCCCTTCTCCAGATGTGAAGACTGGGATGCAGGAGAAATGCATAGAAATTGTAGATTCCATTATGAGGGATTCTGATGGCCTATCGTCCTTCACGGCATCCAGACAGTGATACCAACCTGCTATCTCATTCTCCTGGTGGCCACTGTAAAGAAACTTACTGATTCATCTTTGTTCGGATCACACTGTTATCTGGAACTACAGGGTATATCCAAACACTTGCTTGGTTTCCTGAGCATAGTAGACACTCAAATACACAAATTACATGCATGAATTTCAGAAGATTTTTACAAATGGCAGCCAAAGAGAATTTGCCATGCTCACACATTGTGGTGCACACATAATTAAACATTTAATATTTGTTAGCAATCTGTCAGGTGTTTTTGGAATGATAAAGTTACTATTGGGTCATTAGTCACTCAGTCATGTCAGGCTCTTTGCGACCCCACAGACTGCAGACCACCAGGCTCCTCTGCCCATGGAATTCTCCAGGGAAGAATACTGGAGTGGGTAGCCATTCTCTTCTCCAGGAGATTG
>NW_011446247.1:0-691 GCF_000754665.1 Bison bison bison | reverse complement strand
TTTTTTTTTTTTCTTTCTACATGATTTTCCTCTTCTCACCCTCATGTTTAACTTATTTAGGACTCCTCTTCTGTATTTACATAGTTTGTCTGATACAGTCAATTCTTCTTAAAACATTATGGAGAACACACAAGTTATTTTTCCTCCCAGTTCTCATCATCAGAGTTAGATATCAGAAGTCTTTCTGGTCCCTTGCTTCTGTGTGAATGACCCAAGACAGGCTGGAAGACCAGTCTCATGTGTGTTCTCTTTGGTATTCTCTGGGTATATTCTTGGCTAATGTGCCACTCTGTACCACTTCAGATTCTTCCTTGGGTTCTCACTGACTACTCTTAGTCATATTCCTTCTAGTCATCAATTCCTCCAATGTCATGACCAAGTCATCAGTACCCAGAAGCGCCTAGTGTTTAAGTAAGCACTTAATGGCTTATTCCACAATAGTGTCTTTGTTTTGGTTTTAAATTACTAGATCAGATTGATGAAAAAGCTTTTTAAGCTACAGTGTTATCAGTTCACAACATGTCGTGACTGAACATGACTGAACAAGGGACAGTCGTAAAAGCAGAATTGGGAGCATGGAGGACTTGCCTGGTTCTCTAAGCAGAGAATAAGCATGGAAAGTTATGACCAACCTAGATAGCATATTCAAAAGCAGAGACATTACTTTGCCAACAAAGGTCCATCTAGTCAA
>NW_011446246.1:0-691 GCF_000754665.1 Bison bison bison | reverse complement strand
TCGGGAAGATCCCCTGGAGATGGAAATGGCAACCCACTCTAGTATTCTTGCCCAGGAAATCCCATGGACGGAGGAGCATGGTGGGCTACAGTCCATGGGATCACAAAAGAGTTGGACATGACTCAGCAACTAAACAACAACATCAGTGATCAGAGCAGCCAGGGCCTGCCCTCAAACATGTACTTCCAGGCCCATAACCAGATCAGCATGATCAGTGCCTGCCCCAGCCACATGCCCTCCATGAATAGTCCCCATTGCCTCCAACCTGGGCATGCCACCCACACTGACACTGGGATATTTTGGACAAGCTAACAGGCCATACACAGGTGGGGCACCCCAGAAGGCAAGACTGGTCAAGGTGGGGGTCTAGAAGAACAGCTTTGGGCCTTCCTGGGCCAACCAGAGGATACTTCTCAACAGCCAGGCCAGCCAGAATGTGCCGTCAAAGCTGTCTCACGGGGTGTCCCAAGGACAGGCTGTATCTCCGACAGCCAGTTCTCCCAGAGGGGCCAGCCCCACCTCTCCCAGCCCCAGTTGTCACTGGACAGTTGTCTTGGTGACTTGGTGCTGTCAGAAGACTCCATGTCCCAGGGGCAGCAAGCATAACAACTTAGCACAGTGATGGAGCTGCCCCAGCACTACAGAGTCAGTTCAGTGCAGTTCAGTCGCTCAGTCGTGTCCCACTCTTTGC
>NW_011446245.1:0-691 GCF_000754665.1 Bison bison bison | reverse complement strand
TCAGCCCTGGTGTTAACTGTCGTCTCATCTCCGATTGCCCCTTAGACTGTGAGCTCCTGGAGGGCAGGGTTTCACGCAGCACTAGCTGCTGCTCTGTTAGCGGCCCCTCAAAAAATACCTGTGAGCTGGCCCAGCCCTGTGACTTCCCCCGCCCATCACAAGCATCTTCATGCTCTCGGGCTCCAGGAGCCAGGAAGGGGCACTGGCATGTGCTGAATGCCCGTAGTGGGCCAGCTGTGTGATGCTCAGCGTGCCTTCTCTCACCCAGTGTGCACAGCAGCTTTGCAGTGATTCCCATTTTATAGATGAGAAGACAGAGGCTGGGAAGTGAAGTAGCTTGGCAAAGGCAAACAGCTCATGGGGAGTGGGGCAGTATTGTGCCCACCCCACCCCAGAGGGGCCCCCCTGAACTCCTCTTGCCAAAGACTGCTTGCTTTCTTTCTTTTATTAGTTTTGGCTGCGCTGGGTCATCACTGCTTCGAGGGCTTCTCTCTAGCGGCGAGCAGGGGCTGCTCTCTGGTTGCCATGGGTTTCTCACTGCGGTGGCTCTTCTGGCTGCCGAGCTCGGGCTCTAGAGCGCATGGGCTCCGTAGTTGCAGCACACGTGCTCAGGTTCCCTGCAGCGTGCGGGATCTTAGTTCTCTGACCAGGGATGCAGTCCACACCCTGAGCCCCGACACCAGCAGGCACG
>NW_011446244.1:0-691 GCF_000754665.1 Bison bison bison | reverse complement strand
GGACTGCAGCCTACCAGGCTCCTCCGTCCATGGGATTTTCCAGGCAAGAGTACTGGAGTGGGGTGCTGTAGTGGTAAGGCAGACCATGTGAAAATGGGATCACAGAAGCCAGATGAAGTCCACTGGGAGAAGTGGCTTAATATAAAAGGGAGAGTATTTTTCTGTTTGTGTATGAGTCAGTGTCCTTCTAAACATCCCCCCCACACTTTCACACTGTCTGCCATCTCACCAAGCACGTTCCCAGCTCTGTCTTGAAGCTGTCTTCCCCAAATGCAGTATTTAAGAGATACTTCTGGATGTCCTAGCTTTGTTTATCACTTTTTGGATTTATCAACCCATCAGTCAACATGTTTCTTGAGGAACATTCACTGTGTTTGTAGCCGGCTGCTATACAGCTGGTCTTCAGTATCTGTGGGTACCACAATTGCAGTTTCAACCAAACATAGATTGAAAATATTTGGGGTGAAAATTCTAGAAAGTTCAAAAAAGCAAAGCTTGAATTTGCTGTGTACCCAGCAACTAGGTATATAGTATTTACATTCTAGTTACAACTACTTACATGGAATTTATATTGTATTAGATATTAGAAGTAATCTAGAGATGATTTATGGAGAAGGCAATGGCACCCCACTCCAGTACTCTTGCCTGGAAAATCCCCTGGACGGAGGAGCCTGGTAGGCTGCAGTCCATG
>NW_011446243.1:0-691 GCF_000754665.1 Bison bison bison | reverse complement strand
CCTTGGGAACTGTGTGGCCTTAGACAAGTCACTTTGTCTCTCTGGGCTTGGAACCTCATTCATAAAGTATCTTGAGGAATCTTCTGCCCTAGAATTGCCCTGTTTCCTTGGCTTGTTAGATGCATCCTTGGGATTTAGGAGGTTGAATGTAGGCTTAAATGAGGGTCTGTTAGGATACCAGGTGGGAAATAGCCCTGCACATGTGTAAACTTCAGAAACGTCTCATCTGTTTTGTCCTGTTTCAGTCTTGGAAGGACAATGGCTGCCCTCTGACATGACTGAAAGACCCACAGCATCACTTCAGTAGAATTCCCACCAAAACTGCCAAAGCTGAAGCCAATCATAAGGAAACATCAGACAAACTCAAACTGAGGGACATTTCACAAAACAACCGGCCTGGATGCCTCAAAACCATCAATGTCATGAAAGAATGAAGAACTGTTCCAGATTAAAAGAGATCAAAGAAACATGACAACTGAATGGAATGTGTGATCCAGGGGTTTTCTGTAGATCAAGATTAGACAACAGAAATTTGTGAATGTTAATGGCCTGATTTTTATAATTGTACTGTGGTTATGTAAGAAAATGCCTTTGGCTTCTAGGAAAAATCCAAAACTATTTCTCTATAAAAGGCTGTCATATCTGATATATATATATATATATACACACACACACATACACACACTTATAT
>NW_011446242.1:0-691 GCF_000754665.1 Bison bison bison | reverse complement strand
TTTTACCTCTCCTTTCCTGCTTCCTATTCTTTAAAACAAGGATATAAATTGCTTGTGCCTTTTTTTTTTTCTTCTTCTTCTTCTTTTAATGAAATTAGTGAATTCATGTAAAGTACATAACATAATATAGATTAGGTATTCAAATAAGTCTCTGTCTTCTACATGGAAAAAAAAATATTATTCTTTCACACCATCCAGGGCTTACAAATAGAATATAAAATTACCACTAAGAAATGTGCTGCTGCTAAGTCGCTTCAGTCGTGTCCGACTCTGTGTGACCCCATAGATGGTGAGTATCTCCCAAATCCCAAGCAGGTCTCAGAGAAATTTGAACTGGAAAAGTCCAATGCAACTCTAAATATCACTTTCTATTAGTACTTATACTTCTCTTGCTGCAACCAGACAATCATAGCTTTTTACGCCAGGTTTTTTCAGCCTTGCCTGGGCATTAGAATTAATTTCAGTTCAGGTCAGTCAGTCGTGTCCAACTCTTTGCGACCCCATAAAGTGCAGCACACCAGGCTTCCCTGTCCATCACCAACTCCGTTAATTTAGGAGATTGTAAAGGCCATGATGACCAACTTACACTCCATGTCAATGGACCCCCAAATCTCTGAAGTTATGAATTTGACATTATGCTTTTAAAAACTCTACAAAGTGATTAAAAAAAAAAAAAAAATTTATTCAGAGA
>NW_011446241.1:0-691 GCF_000754665.1 Bison bison bison | reverse complement strand
TTTAACAAATTCAAGAAAAATATATCTTGAAGATTTATCCCCGAAAGGGTGGAACGTACGAGTCTAGAAAATTTTTTATTTTTTCTGTTTTGTTACCACCAAATATAGTCAGAAAGCTGTTGAAAATCATAATGAATTCAGTAGGATTCTGTTTTTCTTTTTTCCTAATTCTCAAATCTGTTTCTGTTATAAACTTGAAATTTATCTGGAGTGAAATGTTATTACTAGACTCACTATAGGATTTGGATACTGGAATGCTTATGAATCAAATTTGAGAGCCTATGAGATCTTAGCTTATTTAATCCCTTAAAGAATGAAGTACAAAATCATAATCCATTTTGAATATGGAAGTAAGACGGATGGGTTCTTGGAAAAAGGATGTATTTTCTTCTCAGATATCCTCACAGCGTTACAAACAAGATGGAGATAAGGAGATAAACATGGTACCAGGTCCTGGGAGGACACTAAATGTATTATTGGGGAGGATGGAGAAAGAGCCAAGCTAAGGCAGATGTGCTCAGATTGACCACTGAAGAGTTAACTGCTATCAGCCACACCATAGATGTGGACTGAAATTCCACATTTGCCAAGAAATTTGTATTAGCTTCAGGAGGTGTGGGACAGGATTTTCATAATGTTCAGATGAAAAGTTAGGCCTGTTAGTTATCTATTATATATATAGTAATATCTA
>NW_011446240.1:0-664 GCF_000754665.1 Bison bison bison | reverse complement strand
GCAGGGAGAGGTCAACCTGGGGGCCGGCAGGTTCCCTATCTCTGCCTGCTCGCTGGGCAGGGAGGCGGCAGCATCGGGGAGAACAACCTCTCATTTGCTGTCTGCGAGGCTCTTCCCCAGCCCACTGTGAACAGCAGCATCTGCCAGGAAAAGGATCTGCTTAATGCAAACCCTATATAAACAGATTCCACTTGTTCCTTTTGCTTTGCCTTCTTCCTGAGTCCTTCCCTTTGTTTTCCCTTTCACTTCAGATCTTCTAGGTCATCTCCATCTTGGCCAATACAGGACAAGACAGGATGTCAGCCTGGAAAAGTCTAAAATGACCATCCTCTCCCATTCCCATGCTCCCTATTCACCAAGGGCCCCCTAAATATTTCAGCGACCCCTCCTCATCCCTGAATTTAGGGGTGGCCTGATCCAGTCCTGTAGTACTCCAGAACTAAGAGGACTGCCCATAGAGAGCAGTATAGTGGTTTCGACGTCAATTCCTAATGCAGCCAAACTGGCCAGGCCAAACAATGACCAAACTTAAATATTTTCCACCCACATTAATCAGCTCAATAATTCCTTAATGACTTCCTAAGAAAAGTGTAAAAAAAAAAAAAGCCCTTGTTTGTTTTGATTTCATTGGTCTTTTTCACCCATGGTTAAGGATTTCATTGTC
>NW_011446239.1:0-691 GCF_000754665.1 Bison bison bison | reverse complement strand
TGATCTCCTTGCAGTCCAAGGGACTCTCAAGAGTCTCCTCCAGCACCACAGTTCAAAAGCATCAATTCTTCGGTGCTCAGCTTTCTTTATGGTCCAACTGTCACATCTGTACATCTCTGTGTGCCCCAGAGCACAGGGAGGACTGGATCTCTACAAAGGTCGTGTGTCTGTTCAAATTCCATCGAGGACCCTTTTGCACACATCACTGGTGCTGATGAAACAGGGCAGGGTTCGGGGTTTCCTTCCTGGGCTGTTCTCAGCAGAACGGCCCAGGAAGGGCATTGGCCTCCCCATTACGCGTGCATGTCCTGTGCGGCTGCACACGTGCCTCTGATCTCCCAAGAGCCGCTCCAGAGAGGAAATATCTGACTGATCAAATGCTCCTGGGACAGTGATTCCACACGCTTTGATATAAAATAACATTTATGAAATACCCCAGGCTTTGGGTTGGAAGTGAAACATGAGGGTCATGAATGTTTCATCTCCTTCATTAGGCACAGCGTCCCCGTGTCCCATGAAGCAGGTCTGCAGCTCCATCCATCACATTATTCTGTGCTGATCTGGAGAGCAGCCATGAGACCCTTCTGTGAGAGTGATGATTAAGGATGGAGTTTATAACCAGGAAATACAGAAGCCCATCTATCCTCTGATACAGAAGTGCTGGGGGCATGAAATAGGATGGTTTGGGGTT
>NW_011446238.1:0-691 GCF_000754665.1 Bison bison bison | reverse complement strand
GGTCCTAAGATGGTGGAGGAATAGGAAGGGGAGACTACTTTTTCCCCACAAATTCATCAAAAGAGCATTTGAATGCTGAGCAACTTTCACAAAGCAACTTCTGAAAGCTGGCAGAGGACATCAGGCACCCAGAAAGGCAGCCCATCTGCTTCAAAAGGAGGTAGGATAAAATATAAAAGACAAAAAGAGACACAAAAGAGTTAGGACAGAGACCTATCCTGAGGAGGAAATCGTGAAGGAGGAGAAGTTTCCAAACAGAAGCAAACCCTCTCACCAGCGGATCTGTGGGGAATTTTCGAATCCCAGAGGGCAACATAACCAGGAGAAAAGAAAAAAACAAAACAAAACACAGAATACAGGCCTAACTGCAACTGCTAGCAGATAAGTGGCCCAGACTCTCACATCCACCACCAGCAACCGGGGGCTGGACAGGGAGGCTTGGGTTGCATGCTTAGGGTAAGGACCGGGTCTGAATGCCCTGAGGACAATTTAAGGGAGCTAATGTGAGATAGCAACCCAAACTGTGAGAGAGAGAAAAAAAAAGAGAGAGAGAGAGAACTTTCACACAAAAAGCTCTAACCTAAGGCACAGCCTGGCCTGCTCATAGAACAAAGGACTGAGCGAATACCAGAGGAGAGCTAGCCTGCTGCAGACCAGCCCCTCCCTCCGCTGGAGGCAGAGAGGCAGGAAG
>NW_011446237.1:0-691 GCF_000754665.1 Bison bison bison | reverse complement strand
CACACGCAAACTGACGCCACAAGGACGCAACAGGCGCGTCCTGACCCTTGGAGGAGACTACCAGACTCTGCGCTGATTATATTTCTTGTTTTCTCTCCCATTTTTCACCAATTCACGACATGAGACCACATCTGCAATCAAGAATTCTTCAACAGTTTCAAAATTTGCGTGCATGGGTGCTCAGTCCTGTCTGACTCTTTGTCACTCTGGTTAATTAAATTAACCGATAAGCAGGGCTTCCAAGGTGGTCTAGTGGTTAAGAATCCACTTTGCAGTGCTGGGGACGCACATCCAATCCCTGGCTGGGGAAGTGAGATCCCACACGCCACGGACCAACCCAAAGCCCGAGTGCCCCAACTAGAGAGTCTGACCCAACACAGCCAAGTAAATACCTACATGTGATTTGATACGGCCAAATAAACAAGTAAATATTTTTCTTAAAGTTTAAAGAGTAGATCTTGAAAGTTCTCATCACAGGAAAAACATTGTAACTGCCTGTGGTGATGGGTGTTAACTAGACTTACTTGGTTCTGTTTCACAATATATACAAATCATTACCTATACACTTGGAACTAATGTAACATTATTATATTATAATGTCAAATCAGATCAGATCAGTCGCTCAGTCGTGTCCGACTCTTTGCGACCCCATGAATTGCAGCACGCCAGGCCTCCCTGTCCATCACCAACT
>NW_011446236.1:0-691 GCF_000754665.1 Bison bison bison | reverse complement strand
CAAAGGCAGTGCTCTGTGACCACCTAGAGGGCTGGGAGGTGGGAGGGAGGTTTAAGAGGGAGGGGACATATGTACACCTATGGCTGATTCATGTTGCTGTATGGCAGAAACCATCCCAATACCATAAAGTAATTATTCTCTAATTAAAAATAAAATTAAATTAAGAAAGAAACATTTTAATCTAAGAAACTAATAGTTAGCAAAGCCAATAATGCTCTGTGCAATATAGTAAAAAGATTATGAGATCAATGGAAAGACTATTGCAGATCATCAAACTAAAGAAGTAGGTGTAAAATTAAGATACATAATCAGTAAAATAGATATATGCTTATATAATAGCTTATATGTGTATGTGTGTGTGTCATATACACATACCCACATGTGTGCACACACACAAATAAGACAGGAGTGTCGGAAGTCTCCATTAATTGAGAGAAAAAGAAAATTAAATACCAAGGCATACATTTAATAAGAAATTCCCAAAACCTAAGGAGAAAAACTATAAATATCAAAAAGACACAAAAGTAGTTTTCAATAAATGAAGAAGAGTAACATGTTCTTGGTTAGGAAGCGTGAGGATCATAAAAATGTCAATCTTCCCAAAGTTAATTTATCAATGTAATGTAATGGAAACAAGAATCCCAACAGAGTACTTTTTTCTGTGTCTAGAAAAAAGTACTCTGTTGGGATT
>NW_011446235.1:0-691 GCF_000754665.1 Bison bison bison | reverse complement strand
TGAACCTGCCGCCTTCCAGCCTGAAGCTCAACAACGAAGCGGGCCCGCCCAGCATCTACTACAGCAAGTGCACGTCCGTCCCCGACGAGGGGGGCAGAACGGCCCTGCACGTGGCCTGTGAGCGGGAGGACAGCCACAGGGTGAGGCGGCCTTCCAGGTGGGCCGGGGGGTGTGCACGGGCGCCTTGAAGCGTACCCGTGAGTTCCCGTCCATGAGTGTGCATGTGTCTGTGTGCAGGCGTGTGTGTCCGTGTGCAGAGCCCGCAGCCCTGGTGGGCTAAGCCAGGCCTCCCCGTGGCCACGCGAGCAGACCTGGGCGTGTCTGCCCCTGGCTGCTGTGGCCCAGACCAGGGTCCCCCAGCTACAGGTCATCCTCCCTGAGTGGGCCCCGGACTCGGGGGACTGGGTCAGGTCGGCAGTGAGCTGGGACATGCTGTGTTGAGATAGGATACGAAGCATCATGGAACTCGTGTGCACAGATGTGTTATTTCAGAGCACGTGTTGGGGACACGCGTCCACACGCAGGCCTGTGTACCTGGGCGTGGGGGCCCGGGTCGTCTCGTGAAGTCACTGTCTTACTGCAGGCAGCGGTCACACACGTCTGTGCTGTGAGCCCATCGCCCCCCGGACGGTGACCCCGTCTGGCACCGCTGCCTCCTGTCTGCCTTGGGGATCAGCTCGCATGCGGCAGG
>NW_011446234.1:0-691 GCF_000754665.1 Bison bison bison | reverse complement strand
TGGAAAATAAGGATGAAGGCTGAGTCCCAGATCTGGGCATTTATGAACAGAATAGACACAGGGAATATGGGATGAGGAATTACGTGCAGTGGAGGCAGCTTGGTGTCAAAGGAGACCATTTCCCAGGGGGATATATGGAGTCTTGGAGAGGGCTTTAGATTTCCATAATACACAGAAAAGAAGCCTGAGGGAAAAACTACCTCAGGTGTTGGTCTATAAATTGTGCAAGAGTATTAGCAATTTTAGTATCTAGGGGGAAAAAAGAGCATTTTATAAATGATGCAATTTGATAGCACACATGAATGAAACGTATTTCTCTTATTTTCTTTTTTCTGGATTAGTGGAATACAGCTAGTGTTACAGAACCTGAATTCTTATTGCAACCCATTGAGCTGAATCTTATGAACAAGCATCTGAATTCCCTCCCTTTGCCAGGCACTCTCGGATGGCTGCCCCAAAGCTGCTCCATCCCTTTCTCCCTTGCAGCCTCCAGGCAAACAGGCTGCAAAGTCAAGTAGGAGTTTCCCATCTCCTTTGTATCAGCCTCAGGACACCTCACTACAAGTCACTCTAATACCCTCTGCCCAGACAACTCACAGGCAGCTTTGTGACCCAGGCTCCTCTGACTCAGAGAACAGTACAGGCTCCAAGGCTCCAGCCCTCTTTCCTCCTCCCACCTGGTTTCTTCTGG
>NW_011446233.1:0-691 GCF_000754665.1 Bison bison bison | reverse complement strand
TTCCCAGCCAAGAGTCTATGTACTGGAGCTGATAGGGGTGTCTGGGCCTCCCCGTAGCCATAGCATAGACTTCCTTTATGAGATTTAAGTCCATAATTCCCTGTGGTGGCCAGCCAACTCCCACTGAAAGCCATTCGACTTCGAAAAAGGGTGTGGAGCCGGCCAGGTGTCATTTTCCTCCTGTGGTCTCCATCGAATCCTTTCTTAAAATTCTTAATCATATTATCCAATACAGTGGCCTTAGATCTGCTTCCTCCCATTTTCTTACCTCTGGATTCCCACATACCAGGGCCTTCCCCAGAAGCCAGTCTACATTTTCCACTGGCAGGGGAGATGATGGCTCACACATAGATGGGTACCTCCAGGGGGAGGGTAGAATAGGACCACACGTAATTCAATATTCTCTTTCTAAAACCCTGTGGCCAGTGCTCGACACATTTCCTAAGACAGCGTGGACACGCCTCCTGACTGGCTTTCTTAAACCCCAAGTTCCCTTTCTTTATCCCTGGCATGGCCGTCGACCCGAGTTCAGTTCACTTCAGTTCAATTGTTCAGTCGTTTCCGACTCTTTGCCACCCCATGAATCACAGGACGCCAGGTCTCCCTGTCCATCACCAACTTGTGGAGTCCACCCAAACTCATGTCCATCGAGTCGGTGATGCCATCCAGCCATCTCATCCTCTGTCGTCCC
>NW_011446232.1:0-691 GCF_000754665.1 Bison bison bison | reverse complement strand
TACTGATTCTCTTCTAAAAGTATCTGATTTGCTGTTAAACTCATCAATTTGATTCATAATATTAGTTAATATATTTTTCAGTTCTTGAATTCTAAATTCATTTCTTAAAGATTTTCTTCTCCATTGAAATTATCCACTCTTTCTCTTGATTTTTTGCATATATTAATCATAGTGTTATGAATTTGTTAGATTAATATTTTTAAAGAAAAGTCACAGGGTACTGGATAGAGAACTTTGGTTCAACAAAAAGCCACAGGGGAAATTGATACAGGGAGTTTCTTACTTACATTCCTGGAGGAAGTAAGCCTCAAGGTTTCACATAGGAAGGTCAAGGCAGGGTATAGACAGAGACAGAGATGGGACCTGGGACATATGCTTTTATTAGAGTTATGGTGGTGGGTGTTTTGTGTTCCTAGACTAAGACTGATTGGTCAATTCAGACCAAAAATTTTAACTGGATTTTGGTAAGCATGGTTAAGGTCTTAACTGAGTGATGCACAAGGAAAAGACCCTAGAAGGCAAGGGAGACTGTCGATAACAAAGGCTATTGGAAAAGATGTATCAGGAACGTACATTTATTCATGTCTCTGCAGAATGTTGTCTACAGTAAGCAGTCATATGAAGGGTGTAATGTCATCTAAGGTGTTCCACGGGCTGCTCAGCCAAAAAAAAAAAAAAAATGGATGCTGAG
>NW_011446231.1:0-691 GCF_000754665.1 Bison bison bison | reverse complement strand
TTTTTTTTTTTTTTTCCTTCAATTTTTGAGTATGCATGCAATTTCACTGATAGCAGGATCTCAGCAGAGAAATTAACTTCAATAATCTATGGATTACAAGACATATCAAACCTTCAAAGCAGCCCGATGTTAGATCTATTCTCAGAAGGGTTTAAATGACTTTAATAGTTAACAACAAATGATAGAATGCATTTTTCCAACTAAATCAAGATCAGTTGGCATTACTCTCCCATTCTCCAAGTCTCTTAATTATGGCAAGCATATTTTCTGCCACTTGTTGAGAAGCCCTTGAGGTCCTTGCTCCCAAGTTGTACCTGGCATTTACCTCAGGGTGTAGCAGGCATGGCAGGCTCAAGGCTCTAGATAAGACAGTCCGGCCAGCCTTCCCCAACCTGTGGTCACTCACATCCTTTATTATCAATTGAGCTATTATTGATTTTCAGCCTCATAGCCTGGAGAGTTGACTCCCTGAATGAGTTACCAGGTCGTGTTTCAGATGGTGGTATCCTGGAAGGGAACCCCAGCTGCCAGGGCGGGTGACTGTGGGTGTGGCGTCTGCAGGGTGGGGCTCCCTTTAGGTGAGAGTGGGGAGGAGCCTGGAGCCACTCGGGCTGCAAACCCTTTCTGCCCTGCTTAGTCCCCATTCAGCTTGAGGCCTGCTAACTCTGCAGCTCACAGGGTCGAGTGAAGC
>NW_011446230.1:0-691 GCF_000754665.1 Bison bison bison | reverse complement strand
TTGCGACCCCATGGACTGTAGCCCACCAGGCTCCTCCATCCATGGGATTCTCCAGGCAAGAATACTGGAGTGGGTTGCCATTTCCTTCTCCAGAGAATACTGAAGAACTATGCAAAAGTAGATGGCTGCATTTGTGTTTTTGAGGAAGAAAAGTAGATATTATAAATAATATATCTAGATAAAGGAATACTACCTAAAATTATTGTCAAAGGTACCAGATGTTAAACTTTATCAAAGCATTCTCCTAGAGACTGGGAATACAAAGATGAGTATGGCAATGACTTTTAAGAAGTTCATAGCATAATAGAAGAAATTAACTCATAAACAAACTGAATAAATGTATGTATAAAGTAAAAGTATATTTATAACATACACAAATATATGCATATAAACATACTATGGTGTTCAAAGGCAGGAATAAGAAATGTTGTTTGGGGAACACTGTGTAGTCAGGAAAGGGGAGCACTGAGATAGTCCTCTGAGAGGACAGTTTAATTGGGTCTCAAAGATGAGCCAGATGTTTTAAGTCATACAGTGTAAGGAAGAACATTCAGGCAGTCAGTAGATGATGTGGAACAGTAGAAAGGCCCTAAACAAAAGTGGCCAGTTTAGGGAATGGCAGGGAGATTAATGTGGTGGAGAGCAGGTTGAAATGGGATGAGATAGATGGTGGGGTAGGGAAGTAAAATAA
>NW_011446229.1:0-691 GCF_000754665.1 Bison bison bison | reverse complement strand
GGGAAGATCCCCTGGAGAGGGAAATAGCTGTAGAGTTCACACACTCTCCTTAAAAACAGAGATGTGTCTGTTTTCTCTTTGTCTTTCTCCTCACTTCCAGCCCCAAGAAACTTGCCTCATGCATAGTATATGCTGAATAAACATCGCTATTTGCTGATCTTGTAAATAACTTGGAAAATAGAAAGACTGCCTGGGTTTCTTATCACATTTTGCTTCTCCATATTCTCAGAAATGTCTTGACAGAAACGCTTAATGCCAGCAGGGTCTGTCCCTTCTTCTATACTACATCTATACCAATTAGAAATTCTGTAATCAGTGCCATGTTGGCATAGCCTGAGTGCTTTAACAGGCCTCATCTCTTAAGTGATAAGAACTATTTAAGAAAAATGAATACATTTGTATCCATGTCATGGTTTATATTTTTAGACAAAAACTAAGTCCTGGATGACTACTTTTTTTTCAATTTGATTTTATTTCAGCCCAAACTTGTAAGTCACATCTTCCCAATGAGACGTTTGAATAACCCCTTCGCTCACACTGAACTCCAAGGTCTTTCAAGAAGTTATTGAGGAGACCAATCATTGAGAAACAGGTGTTCATGGTGCTGACTCCTGATTTCTCTGAACGGAGAATGTGTTTGTTCACATTTAGTTAAGGTGACGTGACCTAGTGGCTGGTACTGTGTGCCAGG
>NW_011446228.1:0-690 GCF_000754665.1 Bison bison bison | reverse complement strand
TTTATTTTTACAATTATATTTTTTACAAGGAAGTTTTTTTTTTAATATTTTTCATGATCCATAGTTAATATCAATGACATTTTAGGCTCTTCCCTTTTATCCAAGGCTGTTTTATTTTGAATGTAAAAAGCTGTTATACATCTATTTTGGCTGTACTCACCTATCTAATTCTCTTCTGTTCACAGTAAAGTTGAAAATTTTAGATTTACATTTTATATGGCATCTTGAAAACTTTTATAACATTAAATATATCCACATGCATTTAGTATTTTAACTAAGTAGTCCTTTTATTTACTATCTAGATTATATTTCCCTAAAATTAACTGTAGCTATGTTGCAATGGTCTATAAATTTTTGTAATCAGCATTAAAAATACACTGACATATTCTCAAGTTATTTGCCATACATAAAGCTAAAATGAAGAAACAGCACAAAAATCTAAATAAGTAATAGAATATAAATGTTAGAGACTATTTAAGCTGTCTTTGAAGTGATTAAAGTAGCACATAAAAGTGTTTAAAGTAGAAATATTAGAGTGTGTTTACTAAGTCTATTCATTGATATATTTCCCCTCTTAATTCTAAATTATTGTTGCTGTTGTTTGGTTGCTAAGTCATGTTCGACTCTTTGCAACTCCACGGACTGTAGTGTGCCAGACTTCTCTGTCGATGGGATTTTCCAGACAAGAAT
>NW_011446227.1:0-691 GCF_000754665.1 Bison bison bison | reverse complement strand
GGAAAATCCCATGGGCCGAGGAGCCTGATGGGCTATAGTACGTGGGGTCCCAAAAGAGTTGGACACGACTTAGTGACTTAAACAACAATAACAAAAGGGGAAATTAAATTGAAATGAAGTCATTTCAGTGGGCCCTGATTCAGATGACTGATGACCTTGTTAGATGGAGATCAGGACACAGACACACAGAGAGGAAGGCCATGTAAAGACAGAGCGAGAAGATACCCATCTTCAAGCCAAGAGAGGCCTCAGAAGAAACCAACTCTGTTGACACCTTAGTCTGAGATGTCTGGCCTCCAAACTGTAAGAGAATATATTTCTGTTGCTTAAAGCCATACTTTGTCATGACAACCTTAGCAAACAAATACACAGGCCGTCCTTGGTGGTCTTTAGCTCGTTGATGCATCATTCCAACCTCTCCCTATGTCTTCCCAAGGTGTGGCCCCTCACGGCAACGTGTATGTCTGTGTCTCTGCCTCCTCTTCTTATAAGGACACCAGTCATTACATTAGGGCCCACCCTGAGCCAGTATGAAGTATGACCTCATCTTAACTAATTACATCTGCTTATGCGAAGAGTTGACTCATTGGGAAAGACTCTGATGCTGGGAGGGACTGGGGACAGGAGGAGAAGGGGACAACAGAGGATGAGATGGCTGGATGGCATCACCGACTCGATGGACGTGAGTTTG
>NW_011446226.1:0-692 GCF_000754665.1 Bison bison bison | reverse complement strand
TCCATGGGATTTTCCAGGCAAGAGTACTGGAGTGGGGTGCCATTGCCTTCTCCGTTTTTGCTAATTGCAAGCCCCCAATTCCCCAAAGTTTAACACTTTGAAACAGAATGAATGGCTTCAGGCTATTGAGAATTTGGAGGGGAAAATGTATATATTACATCCCCTTCTCCTGACAGATCACTTTAGAATGCCAATGATCACAAATCCCTAGAACCACTGCATTATCACAAATGAACCATCACAAAAAACTTGAATATATTTGAGTAGTTGTAAGACACATCATTTAAAGTAACTATTGTGAGGTGTCAAAATTTCCTTCAACTCCTTGTAAAAAACAAGGCAGTATATTTTCAGTAACCTTTATATTTTAATTTTTCATTAACTAATTTAATTCAAAGTTTTCAGCCAGAGCCACTAAATTAATCATAATAAAGATCTTCAGACTGGATGTGGTCTAGAAGATCAAAAGAAGTCAACTTCCCTAGCAAGTCACAGACACCAACCTTAGCCACTTAACACACAGCAGTACCAAAATTAATGCCATGATAAATATTTAAATTTAGCTTATTGATGAAGTTACTGAATACCTAAAGTTGATAAAACTTATTGAGAATAGTAAAAAAAAGAACACAATTTGAGTAAGATGCTAAAAGAAGTCTCTGATAGCAACACTTCATAATTTTATAGGTTTT
>NW_011446225.1:0-692 GCF_000754665.1 Bison bison bison | reverse complement strand
GGCTATAGTCCATAGGGTCACAAAGAGTTGGACACAACTGAAGTGCCTTAGTATGCATGCACGCATGCTGCTTAGATACTTTAGGGACCACTCCGGTCCTTGGGCTCAGATGCTAATGTGCCAGCTAGCTGTTGCTCTTTGATTCACACTCTTTTTGTGGTGTTTACAAATTTGGAGGCCTATTGGAAGCCCCCTGGTAGAAAAATAATTGTGTCGGCTCTTTTCCAGGATAGATTGGGTGGAAACTCAGAAGGAAAATTACCCAGACTGCACAGTCTTTAACCTTCTTGAAAATGGTTGAAGTTGCCAGAATATACAAAACCATAAAATCAGCTCTAAATTTCTCATTAGTCTTCCACAGCCATAGATTCAAAATATCTGAGCCAGACTCTTCTGTGAGAACTTAAAAGTCATCTTGTCCAATTTCTTCATGTTACAGATCAAAGTACTGAGTCCTGGAGCAAGGGTGGAACTTTTAATAGAATGGCAAGGCAAGGAGCAGCATCAGAAAAGGCTGGAATGAGACTGAGTTAAGAGGTTCTTTGGATCTGGTTCCATGGTGGCTCAGATGGTAAAGCATCTGGCTGCAATGCAGGAAACCCAGGTTCAACCCCTGGGTTAGGAAGATCCCCTGGAGAAGGAACCCACTCCAGTACTCTTGCCTGTAAAGTCCCATGGACAGAGGAGCCTGG
>NW_011446224.1:0-692 GCF_000754665.1 Bison bison bison | reverse complement strand
CCCCATAGACAGCAGCCCACCAGGCTCCCCCGTCCCCAGGATTCTCCAGGCAAGAACACTGGAGTGGGTGCAAGCCTCTGCAAGTCTCTGGAATTCACTCTGTGTGTGTGTAAATATGTGGAGGGGGGAGGAGGGGAACTACAAGGTCATCAAAGTTTTATCAGATTGATTTACAAAGTACCTAGAAAAGGAGACCCTGAAAGGAGGAGAGCAGTAGAGAGACAAGAAAAACTGGAAAGAGTGAGGAGGAGAAAGGGAGAGGGAAAGAGGGAAAATCTGGGAGAGTTGGAAAGGAAAAAAATTGCACATATGTCTGAGTCCTTGATTCAGACTCTTAAAAATAGCCATGCGCTCCTTCAGTGCTTCTCTAAGTGTGGTTCCCAGGCCAACAGCATTCTCAGCTCCTGGAAACTTGCGGATTCCATACCAGCTCTACTGAATTTTTAATTCTGGAGGTAGGACCCCATGATCTGTGTTTTAGCCAACCCTTCCAATGATCTTCATGCTTTCTGAAGTGTAAAAATTATTCAGTATAGGTAACACAAGTGGAAGGAAGTAAACAGGGTCAAACATGAATTTCTTTTATCTCTTTCATAGCTTTTTAGGGAAGATTGACTACATGTATGTCTTTCTTTCTACAGAGAGAAGATGCTTCTCTTCCCAGCTGTTCTCATGGGCCATTGCTGGCACCT
>NW_011446223.1:0-692 GCF_000754665.1 Bison bison bison | reverse complement strand
GGAAAATGAACAAGAGAGTGCAAGGGAGGGAATTATGGGAGAATGGTAGATTAACAAATTTGTTAGCTACGAATGAGCCCAGCTTTACCTGGGAGTAGTGGAGAGCTGTCAAACACTTGCAAGCAGAGGAATGATCTAAAATGATTTGCATTTTAGAAAGCTTGTCCTCACAATGTGGAAAATGGACTGAAAAACAACAAAATTATAGGCAAACAATTCATGTGGGAAGGATAACTGTGGTCTAACCTAAATCAGTGACAGGAATTACAGAGAAAAGCAGCCCTGTCTGGCAGCTAGTTAGAAGGTAGAGTGGATGGAGGTTTGTCTTGGATTAGATGTGATAGAAACGGAAAAAAGTAATCAAGGTTATAAACAATATATTAATTATACCAAATGATCTCACTGCTACATTTAATGTGCTTATATGAGCCAACTGACTATAACCCCAAATATGCTGAGATGATACCATAAGGAAGCACATGGCATAAACAAGTTTATTCACCTATATATTCTCCATAATCTTAAACACCAGGATAATATTTTGACATGCAATCAAACTTGCTTACTTTAGCGAGAATATGATTTTTTGTAACCACTTCAGTTTTACTAGGAATCTCTGAGTTAAGAGAGAATTACATCTATTTTTCATTAAATTATGTAAAGCAAAGACGTCCCCAAAATAAGAACAATTG
>NW_011446222.1:0-692 GCF_000754665.1 Bison bison bison | reverse complement strand
TTCTTGCCTGGAGAATCCTAGGGACGGCGGAGCCTGGTGGGCTGCCGTCTATGGGGTCACACAGAGTCGGACACGACTGAAGCGACTTAGCAGCAGCAGCAGCATATAGGTGTAATATATTCAACTTAAAATATTTTAGATATTTATTTAGCCAGCAAGTCATTAAACTTCAGAAAGTTTCTTTTTTTTCAGAGCCTCTAAATTGCTGAAGAATTAATGATACAATCTAAGTCTAAAAAACAGCCACATTTTCTGTGTAATCAGCAGTGAACCACCTATCCATGTGTGAAACAAAAAAAAGCCAGTCATATGCTTATCCATACAGTTATCCTGATAAAGAAAACAGAAAAAGTAACAGTATCTTACCAAAAAACATATCAGTTACCTATCCTCTATATTTTTTCACTGAACTATAAAATAGACAAATATATTTTTTTCACTGAACCATACTCCCATCTACCACAGGTTTACCTCTTTGCAATAACTTCTCAGCGTGTGTTTTTGTAGTCTGTAAAGCCTGATTTTTGTCAAAAGTTATTGCAACTGCTGTGACTGTAACCTAGAATCACAGAAACAATATGATGAGCGAAGTAATCATTCCCAAAATCATCTTCTCACAGATCTTTCTCACTACATACAACTTATGCAAACTGGCTAATCTGCCTTTAGTTTTACTGGTTAAGATTCTTAAC
>NW_011446221.1:0-692 GCF_000754665.1 Bison bison bison | reverse complement strand
TGTGGGATCTTAATTCTCCAACCAGGGATCTAGCCCATGTTCATTGCATTGGAAGGCAGATTCTTAACCACTGGACCACCAGGGAAGTCCCTAAACTGATAACACCTTTAATTGTATATAAAAACTTGGTCTTCCCAAGTGGCACAGTGATAAAAAAATCCACCTGTCAATGCAGGAGATGCAAGAGACAAGAGTTTGATTCCTGGGTCAGGAAGATCCCCAGGAGTAGGAAATGGCAACCCATTCCAGTATTCTTGCCGGAAAAATTCCATAGACAGAGGAGCCTGGTGGGCTACAGTCCGTGGGGGTCACAGAATCATATACCACTGAGCACACACACGCACAGTCCTGTATATTTCTGTCACCCTTCTTAATATTATTGATGACAAAATTAGCTTCTTTAAAATGCTGTGCATCCATTAACAGGGATTTATAATGACTATTTGTTTTTAAGTATTTACCAGATAGTAAAGTTATTCACACACCTACATTAAATATTACAAGATTCTGTATTTGTCTATGTATTTTACTTTACCAGGAGTTTTATATTATCATATGGTCTTGTGGTGTTGCTTATCAACTCTTTCACTTCAACTTAAAGGACTCATTTAAGCATTTCTGCTTTATTGACTATGCCAAAACCTTTGACTGTGTGGATCACAATCAACTGTGGAAAATTATGAAAGAGATGG
>NW_011446220.1:0-692 GCF_000754665.1 Bison bison bison | reverse complement strand
GAATTTTTCTTTTTATAGAGTTTGGAGGCAGGAGTTAGAAACTAGGGACACAAAGATCTCCCATCTCCCCAGTCTCTCACTTCCTCCCTGGCAGCAAGCGAGACACGAAGGTGGGTCCCACCTTCCTTCAGCAACATCTCAAGATGGTCCCGTGAGACACATAAGTCATTTATGGAAGGTGGCCTCCACCCAGAGAGACTGCTTCAGTAGTTCTTAATAGAAAACGTAATGATAGCAGTTTGAGGCAGGCCCAGGTCTATTACAAAGGAAGCTTCTGGGTTCCTCCCTTCAATTAAGATTACACAACCCGACTTCAGAGGTAGGACATCATGGTGACTAAAAGCACAGCCTGGCCATCAGGTGGTCATGGGATCACATTTTACCTGCAGCAAATGAGCTGTACAATAACTTGGGCCTTAAACTCTATATACCTCAGTTTCTACATTTATCAAAAGTGAAATAGTATATGTAAATAGTATACAAAAAACAGGACAGTGTTTGTCACACAACAATCATGGAGAGCTACTTTTTTTTAAAAATTATTTATTTTTGGCTGTGTCACATGTTAGTTGCAGCATGCTGGCTCTTCAATGCTAGGCGCACGGGTTCCAGAGCATGTAGGCTCTGAAGTTGTGGTGCACGGGCTCAGTTGCTCCATGCCCTGTGCGGGTCTTAGCTCCCCAACAAGAGAT
>NW_011446219.1:0-692 GCF_000754665.1 Bison bison bison | reverse complement strand
TAGGAGGGTTCCCTTTTCTCCACACCCTCTCCAGCATTTATTGCTTGTAGACTTTTGGATTGCAGCCATTCTGACTGGCCTGAAATGGTACCCCATAGTGGTTTTAATTAGAAATGCAAGACAATTTTTAAAAGGCACTTTGAAAAACCAGAAGAAATATTTGAATTAATAATCACCAAGAATATTCCAAAATTAATGCAGACACCAAACCAGAGGTCCAGAAGACTCTGAGAACATCAGACAGAAAAAGTACCCAAAAATCTATACCTATGCATAGCATATTCAAACTTCACACACACAGAAAAAATCAAAGACAAAAATATCTTGAAAAGACCCAGAGATGGGTGCAATATCATTATAGCAGAGGAATGAGGACCAGAATTTCAGTGGGCTTATGCAAGCCAGAAGAGAATAGAGTAAAAATATTTAAAGTGTTAAAAGAATAAAATCATCATTCTATAATTTTATATTCAGTGAAATTGTCTTTCAAAAATGAAGGATAAATAATTAATTTGTCAAAAAAACTAAAAGAATTCACCACCAGCAAATGGTCCCTGCAAGTGGTGTTAAAATAAGTTCCTCTGGGAGAAGGAAACTTATATAGGTTGAAACACAGACCTAGACCCCCCCCTCCCCCCAAAAAAAGGTCAGAAAAGAAATAAATGAGAATAAAGCAATTTTTAAAAGGTCTC
>NW_011446218.1:0-692 GCF_000754665.1 Bison bison bison | reverse complement strand
TTCAATTTTAACTCTGTGTAAATACAATGAAGTCTGTCAACGGTATTTTAAATTGAAGGTTCCTCATCTTTGTACCTACTTGGGACCAGACTAAGGCATTCAGAAAATAAGGAATGACTAGTCAGCACTATGCATATGGTCAACTCTACATAGCACTTACTTGTCTAAACTATTACTTAAACTCTGGTGTAAGCAGAAAGATTGATGGATGCAGAGTCTAGATTCAGATACTGCTCGTGGTGTGGAAAGCTCTGGTGTTTGGTCTGGAACCATCTGCCTCCTTTTCTGGGGAGGTTCTGGGGACAATTCACAAGAAGGACAGTACATAAATGTGCTTTCAAAATGACACCACTCTGTACAATTTTAAGGTGAAACTGTTGTGATATTGGGGGCTGAAAAAAATACAACTTGCATAGACTTGACCCCAGTGCGTCCATCCATCGAGTGCAGTCTCTGACACAGTAAATAACCCATTTAGCGCTATGCCTTTCTCAGTGTTGGCACCTTCTGATTTCAGTAGCAGCTGGTTATTCTAGATCACAGATCTGCCTTACTCGGACACTGCTCTTGGTTTGGAGGGGACTCACTGGGTAACACCTCAGTGTTGGGTCAGAACCTGGAATGGTGGCTGCACTCAGAGAAGGTACCGTAAGCCGTCACTTCCGCCGGTAATGGAACCATTCTGTTCCCTT
>NW_011446217.1:0-692 GCF_000754665.1 Bison bison bison | reverse complement strand
GTCATCTGGGTGGACAGGAATTAGGACTCAACAGTGGGAATGGGACTCTGGAAGGCGCAGTCAGGAAGCCAGAATCAGAACTCTTGACTGATGTGGGTGTGAGAGGGACCCTGAAAGAGGACTCTGACATTAAAACAAAGAGCTGATTTTAGAGATTTCCAGCTGGGGGGTGCTGGCTGCTCCCCCAGAATGGAATGTTGGTGCTAATGATACAGGTTTGAGGGTGACTGGGGGGTACAGTTGCCAGCAAAATACATGATGCCCGGCTCCATTTGAATTTCAGATTAACAATAACTTGTTAGTCAAAATGTATCCCCAGTATTGCCTGGGGCATAGGAATACTTCTACCACAAACATTACTCATTGTTTATCACGTATTCATGCTTCTTTTTATTTGCGTATTGGGCAGCCCTGCTTGTGTGTGTGTGTGGGGTCAAAGTGCAGAGAAATCTAGACCCTCCAATGTACCCAAGGTAGTGTGCTTCAAATAATAAAAACTCAGAACCAGCATTTCAGTTAATCAAATCTTGAATTTCGCTTCAGCTCATCCTAAAGTTGCCTTTAAATCCCAAAGGAAGATTTAAAAGAAAAAAAGCCCAGGCCCTTTCATTAGGGCTTCCAGGTGGCTCAGTGGTAAAAAATTTGCCTGCCAGTGCAGGTGATACAAGAGATGTGGGTTCAATCCCTGGGTC
>NW_011446216.1:0-692 GCF_000754665.1 Bison bison bison | reverse complement strand
GGACTGGTTAATCAGATTAACTAGATGTCTTCTGTCACACCATGACTTGAGTCCCGAGGGTGCTCCCAACTTATCACTGATGGGAAGTTACCTCTACTGAGTCCTGCAGCCTCATGACCTAGAAGACATCTAGTTAATCTGATTAACCAGTCCTACCCCGCGTTTGCCTCTGTCCCTGCTCCAAAGGAAAACAGGAATCTTCTGGATGCAGGGAACAAAGCTGACTGAAGACGTTAGATTAGCAGGATTGCTGAGGCCAAAGCAACAGATCTAGGGGAAGACTATCACGGTGTGATGATGCTCCTCTTATTCTGACCCACAGGAGACAGATCAACCCCACAAGGAAATGCATCTGAATACTCCCAGGTCTGTATCTCTGCCCAGCCGAGCCAGGACCTTCTGTCTGGTCTTGGATGAGTCATTTGATCTCATTTTGCCTCCACAGTACAATGAAGTGGAGAAAACACCTCGTTTTCACAGTCACTTGCAAAACTCCATTAGATAACAAGAGAAGGACATTGTGAAGCAGAAGACAGTTTCCTTATGTGGCTTGTGACTATTAGTCCTGCTCATTGCCCTTCAAATATCTGGGAGGGGGAAAAAAATTAAGGATTAGGTCAACTCTATTCCAGAGTTAGTCAACTTTTAAATTAAATCCACTAACTTTGCTCTCTCAGGGGCGACTCCTAAGT
>NW_011446215.1:0-692 GCF_000754665.1 Bison bison bison | reverse complement strand
TTTATGGGCATTTCACTAATTTTCTGGTTTAGTTGCTAAGTCCTATCAACTCTTTGCAACCTCATGGACTGCAGCATGCCAGACTTCTCTGTCTTTCACTATCTCCTGGAGTTTGCTCAAACTCACTGATAATACTGAGTAAACTTATAGAGTACATAAATTATTCCAGGTATTATTCTATGTACCTCTTTGAGAAGGTTCTTCTTTAAATTCCCACTCTATAGATCAGAAAACTAATGCATAGAGAGGTTGTATAATATGCTCAAGGTCACAGAGTTGATAAATTGTAGGATTAGGAGTTTGAACTTAGGTAGCCTATCTCAAAAGTGCATTCTCTTAAGTCTCTGCACCAATCACGGAGGCCTAGGAAGTCATTGCTAAGGATGTCAGGACATTAAAGGTCCTTCCTTCTGTTTCTAGGGTATATGCTAAGTCACAATGCAAAGAGTCAGTTGTGTCTGACTCTTTGCCACCCGATGGACTATAGTCCACCAGGCTCCTCTGTCCGTGGGATTCTCCAAGCAAGAATACTGGAGTTTCGTCCTCCAGGGGATGGTCCCAATCCAAGGATCGAACCCACGTCTGTTATGTCTCCTGCATTGGCAGGCAGGTTCTTTACCATATGTGTGTGTGTGTGTGTGTGTGTGTGTATCCTCTAGATGCTCTTCCCAGGTGGTTTTAGTGGTAAAGAA
>NW_011446214.1:0-692 GCF_000754665.1 Bison bison bison | reverse complement strand
TTCTTTTCCTCATTGAATCTAAGAGCCAGTTGAAATGAACAAAGTTGTATAAAATAAGTACCCTTTTACTCTCAGTGCTTGGATAGGACGTATTCCACATGCCACAACATTCAAGAAGGTTCTGTTAAATAATGTACAGCCATGACCACATTGATGGAAGATGCAGAGGAATAATTTACACATCCCATTACTGAATGTGTCTTGGGGAAGCCTACTAATACCTTCTGATTTGTTGTTCAGAATGAATAAAAACAATAAGATAGGAAACTTCACTCAGAGTTTTTTTTTTTTTGGGCTGTTATGAGTCAGAGGTTTTATCAAATAATTGAATGAATAAACCCACGAAGTAGTGTGATAACACCAAAAATAAGATCTGCAAGCAACGTTCGTCCACTGGAACATATGAAGAAGGCCAGATAAATGCATACTCTGTACTTGGAGTCCAGGCTGGGCAAAACAGCAAAAACATTGGGGAAATGTGATAATAGATGCCTAACCTTGTGGATATGACTTCCCTGGTGGCTCAGACAGTAAAGCGTTTGCCTACAATGTGGGAGACCCAGGTTCAGTCCCTGGGTCGGAAAGATAGGCTGGAGAAGGAAATGGCAACCCACTCCAGTATGCTTGCCTGGAAAATCACATGGACAGAGGAGCCTGGTAGGCTACAGTCCATGGGGTCGCAAAGAGTCAGA
>NW_011446213.1:0-692 GCF_000754665.1 Bison bison bison | reverse complement strand
TCAAAAAAGCAGGAGAGTTCTAGAAAAACATCTATTTCTGCCTTATTGACTATGCCAAAGCCTTTGACTGTGTGGATCAGAACAAACTGTGGAAAATTCTTAAAGAGATGGGCATACTACACCACCTAACCTGCCTCCTGAGAAATGTGTATGCAGGTCAAGAAGCAACAGTTAGAACTGACGGAACAGACTGGTTTCAAATTGGGAAAGGAGTATGTCAAGGCTGTATATATTGTCACCCTGCTAATTTAACTTATACACATCATGCAAAATGCCATGCTGGATGAAGCACATGCTGGAATGAAGATTGCCGGGAGAAATATGTATATGAAACAACAGTGCAGCCACGGGGCAGGTCCTGGGGCCTCCTCAAAGGATACATATAACAATATCTTTGAGTTCTTCTGCGGGATAAGGCGTCCATGCAGGTGGAGGATGCTAACAAGTTTGAGAACAAGATTTCTAGATTACCAACCTGTTGTTCAGTCACTAAGTTGTGTCCAACTCTTTTCAACCCCAAGGACTGCAGCCCACCAGGCTCCACTGTCCATGCAATTCTCCAAGCGAGAACACTGCAGTGGGTTGCCATTTCCTTCTCCAGGGATCTTCCCGACCCAGGGATCGAATCTGGGTCTCCTGCACTGCAGGCTGATTCTTTACTGTCTGAGCCACCAGGGAAGCCCAACAAAGGC
>NW_011446212.1:0-692 GCF_000754665.1 Bison bison bison | reverse complement strand
GATGATGGACAGGGAAGCCTGGTGTGCTACAGTCCATGGGGTTGCAAGGAGTCAGACAATGACTGAGCCACTGAAATGAACTGAATCCTATTTTATACAGATATTGAGTAGCCTGAAGCTTATAAAAAGGAAGATTGTAGTCTTATCTGATATGACCACTACATTGGTGAACAAGTTTTGCCCTTCCAAATAAACTTTAGTTATAACTCTTTCTGTAAGCAAAGAAATGTCGAGTGCTAGGGTTTTGTTCACCTGTCTAGCATGATCATTGAAGAGACACTTGGATATGTTTGGTTCAGAGTCAATAGGACTTCCGTCAGTGGAAGATTTCAGCAGTGTCTACAAACTGAACATTTGTTCTGATGTAGCATGCTGTGACAACCAGCTGGGTCTGCTCAAACTTCATCAAGCAGCCCCATTTTGTAATGGAATCTTGGTCATAGAATACCTACATAGCAATGGGCTTCACGAGGTCATTTTAAACAAGAAATTGGTTAGTGTGAACAGTCCTCTAAAGTTGTAAGGAATTTTAAGTATAACTAAACCAAGAGATATTACTGAGGTTTTACACAGATTGAATGCAGATGAAGCATGATAAAGTAACCTTACCTTACAGTTAAATCAAATGTTAAATTTAATACATAAATTATTAAGTAGAAAAGGGAATCACTAGTGACCCAAAGAATAAAGAT
>NW_011446211.1:0-692 GCF_000754665.1 Bison bison bison | reverse complement strand
CATGACCACTGGAAAAACCATAGCCTTGACTAGACGAACCTTTGTTGGCAAAGTAATGTCTCTGCCTCCAGTGTTTATATACCTAGAAAACTTATTCATGGATTCATTCTTTTATATAAAAATTCTTAATCCAATGGAAACTTATTTTTAGCTATATTATAAAAAGAAAATCTAATTAAAATTTCCCTGCAATATTTATCAAATATCCCTGGTGTCACTTGTGGAATAATCCACCTTTTTCCAATTGACTTTTCATATCTGCTGTATATACTTAGTTGTTATATTCATGTAATCTATCCAGGGTTATCTATTCTTCTCCATTATTCTGTTAATTTTTGCCCTGTTCTGGTTTTATATTTTTAAGTATAAAATGGGCCAAATTCCTTCAGTAGCTTTGCTGCATCAACTGTTTTCAACTAAGCTTTTTTTCCCAAGAAAACAACATTTGTCAAGTTTCTTGAAATAATTATACTTTGATTTTTAATTAGGATTGCAATAACCTACATAATACTTTAGGAAAAAAATAATATTTTAGTATGTCTTTTTATCCATAGCTAACTTAAATAAGACAGAAGTTCTGAAATTATTCATTTGGGGATGAGTTCCAACAGAATCATGGGTGCAATTTATAGCCATCTGAAAATTAAAAGCAAACTTTAACCAAATGTGTTTCTTTGGACTATGCTTTTAAT
>NW_011446210.1:0-692 GCF_000754665.1 Bison bison bison | reverse complement strand
GTAACTAAATAGGCTCAAAATGGCATGGCAAATAGAAATGAGAGAGCTGATAAAAATCTTTTCTTTTAAAGTAAAAACTGGAAAAACTATGATGGAATCCCATAAATCAGGCATATGTATATAGGCAAATAACCCTAGTTGTTCACTGAAATAGAAATTTTTTGTCTAGTGAGATTGATCACGTTAAGCAAAGGAAAGTTACAAAAATGAAATAAAATGAGTTCTAACATTAATCAGTCTCCCCAACCTTATCCCTAAAGCCACTTTCTTCTAAGATTTAACTCTCATTCAGGGCATATATATCATATAGATTAGAAATCAGTGCAGAGGGGTGCTGTACTCAATGCATATGAATTCAATTTTATTTAAAATGTATTATTAAATTATATTTTTACAGAAATCTTGATGTCTTATACCAAATTCTGGCTGCCTTGAGGTTTTAAGGGGCTTTATTATACCATTGAGAAACACAAATACAAATATTGTAATTATGTCATATCACAATAGCAAGGTATTTTCACATTTATGTATAAATATGTATTCATAATTATATGTATATGTACATTTTACACATTGATATGTATATATATAAATACATATAATTTTATATAAGGATCTATGCTTTACAAGTGCTTTGTTCTGTTCTGTCCATCTGAATGTTCCACTCCTCTTTCTGCTTCTGAACCCTCATC
>NW_011446209.1:0-693 GCF_000754665.1 Bison bison bison | reverse complement strand
TTTAGGGTAATATTTACAACATTGGTTGTTCAATTGCTCAGCTGTGTCTAACTCTGCAGCCCCATGGACATTGGGCCCCACTGTTATTTATATATATACTAGCAAGATCACCGCCCTCCTCCTCCCGTCAACAAACAAAAATAGGACTGGAGCACAGATGTTCTTACTCAACATCTAACTCTCTGGGGTCCCAAAAGGCTTTTCTCTCTTAAAATTATTTTTAAAATAAGAATAAATAGAGAAAACATAAGCAAATGATGAAACAGTATTGATAGGATAAACTCATTAGTCTTGCATTCATTACAGAAGTGTAGAAGAAAATATATAAAAACACAAGTGAAATCAGACTTTGGAATGTGAATTCATACTGTTATGTTTCCTTTCCTGAGTTTTTCTGTATACTCCAAGTGTTTTGTTTTGTTTTTTAAATTACCACACATATATATCTTATTAAGGGAATCCTGCTTTAGTTAAACTCAACACAGTTGGTCAGAATCAATCTAATCCTTAACAAGTTTTCATGCAATACAGTCAAAAATACTAAAACTGAGATGAAGAAAGGTGGGAGAAGGAGGTTTTAGGGTGGGATAGGGAGCGATCAGGAGAAGGCAATGGCACCCTACTCCAGTACTCTTGCCTGGAAAATCCCATGGATGGAGGAGCCTGGTAGGCTGCAGTCCATGGGTCGCTAAG
>NW_011446208.1:0-693 GCF_000754665.1 Bison bison bison | reverse complement strand
GAAGTCTCTCAGTCGTGTCCGACTCTTTGCGACCCCATGGACTGCAGCCTACCAGGCTCCTCCGTCCATTGGATTTTCCAGGCAAGAGTACTGGAGTGGGGTGCCATCCGAATATAAAACCACTCTAAAAAATAGAGTGTATTTTTTAAAATGCCTGATGGGTGATCTGTAGATTGTCACCTAAAGAAGAACAGAGATAGAACCAGGAAGACATTTTAGGAGGCTTACAATAATCCAAGTAAGAAATAATAATAGCTTGGCATTTGGTGGTAAAAAGAAATGTTTGGATTCTGGCATTGTTGTACTAATAAATGTAGCCTCTGACAGAGACAGAGTAGTAAAAGATAATTACATGATCAGGGATCTGAACTACTGAAAGGTTGGGATTGCTATAAAGCAAGCTGGAAAGAAGACTATAGGTGGGACATGCACAGTGGGGAGAGAGGTAAATGACTAGGAGTTAAGTTTTCCAACTGTTCCACTTGAGATTTTTACGAAGCCAAGAGCAGAGAGCATATCTGAAAGCAGGGAGTGACAAATCAATGATCACTATTGAGAAAGATATTTTGCATTGGATTTTGTGATGCAGAGGTCATTAGGGACGTGGCAGAAGTATTTTGCATAGATGGAATAGTCAGGCACAACCTGATTAAAGCAAGTATAAGAGAGAATTGGAAGGTGTGTGTGTGTGTG
>NW_011446207.1:0-693 GCF_000754665.1 Bison bison bison | reverse complement strand
CCAGTGTTCTTGCCTGGAGAATCCCAGGGACAGGGGAGCCTGGTGGGCTGTTGTCTGTGGGGTCGCACAAAGTTGGACACAACTGAAGTGACTTAGCAGCAGGAGATGGATGAGGAAATACTTAGGAGCTATTGTGAGTTGCATAGAAATGAAGAACTTTTATTCTTTCCTTTTCATGAAGCCATGGAAGTCACTTGCTTACGCCTAAGTCAGCTCTACAAAGGGGGCTTTTATTTGTAAGGACTCATAGTTACAGCTTCTAGAAGGCAGTAGCACCCAGGAAAACCCCAAAGTAATAAAAGATGTTAATCCATTACTCTGTGTTGTTCTTATTTGAGCATGATCATTGGAAGAGTCAGGGCTAGTTATTCAACTAGAAAAATTGATTGAAGTAGAGACTCTTTCTTAACTTTTTGAATTTCATTTCTCAAGTGGGAATGTTCTAGATTTCTCTTTTATACATAAGCAGGGCCAGTGTTGTGAGCATTGCTGAGGGCTCTCCTTGTTTTGAGAGCAAAACAAAGTACTTCTTGTTGCTTTTTGTCTTGCTCATAGGAATGTTGTTTAGGTCAGTGGGTTTCCAAAATGAACATGCTTTGCCCACGCTCAGATGGGCCTTGTGCTGGTTTAATGCTCTGCCGTTACTGTCTTGAAGCGCTTAATAAATATTTTCTGAACAAGGGGCCCCGTGTT
>NW_011446206.1:0-693 GCF_000754665.1 Bison bison bison | reverse complement strand
GCATCTTATTTGAGACACATCCATTCCCAGGGTGGCCAGATTGTGATTTGTTTGCTTTTAACTGAAATGAAAATATGAGTTAATTAAGATGAGATGGTAAAGTGATGAGTCTCTCCTTAGTCAGAGAAGTATTGCTTCAAGAAAACAAGTTGGAGTATTGCTACATGCATGAGCCACCTCATTTTTATGCTGATATGCTTTACAAGCATGTGTCAACCATCCTCAATAGAGTTCTCACACAAAGATGAATAATTTTTTGCAAGACTTGTTAAATCAAGGTGATGATTGAAAATCGACAGATGAAAAATTGAACCTCCCAAGTAAGCCAAACATTGGAACCTAACAGTATGAAATTTCAATCTCTGCCTCTTTAACGTCTCCAAATTCTTCTATCAGTTTATAGCTCAGACTGATAACGCTAATCGACAAAAACAGTTTCACCGTGGTTGAGCTATTTCTGAGTCCATGAAGATAAGGCTTTGAGGGAAGGTGTACAGCAGCATTTAGTGTCCATCTTTCCGAGTTTGTTGTCAACTACTTTAAGGAGTAGTCGACGTGTACACACTGCTATATTTTAAACAAATAACCGATTCATTTTGATATTTGGCAAAACTAATACAATTATGTAAAGTTTAAAAATAAAATAAAATTAGAAAAAAAATAAAAATTAAAAAAAAAAAAGAAAGAAAAATC
>NW_011446205.1:0-693 GCF_000754665.1 Bison bison bison | reverse complement strand
GGGGATCTTCCCAAGCCAGGTATCGAATGCAGGTCTCCCACATTGCAGGCAGATTCTTTACTGTCTGAGACACAGGACGCCAGGGAAGCCCTCGTACTAACCTTACTTCTGCACTAATCTTTCTAAAACATTCATCTAATCATGTTAACCCCCTGCTTTAGAATTGTGATGGCTCCTCACTGCCATAAACAGCAGTTTCCAAAACTCTTCCTATGAGAAAAAATGTTTAAGTATGATTTACATGCCTGTTATATATAAATTATATCCACCTACTATTCTAAGTCAAATGTTATAAAGTTTAACTTCTTCATCTTAGGACAAAATTAAGAAACTTTACTATTTCCATCTGATCCCAGGGGATGAGTCTGTACCCTCCCACCCGGGGTAGCACCCTGCGCTCTGAGAGCAGCATCTACGCCAATATCCCCAAGCACAGAGGGTGACGTCAGACTCCTTGGTCTAACTTTCAAGGTGTTTCACGATCTAGCTTCAACACCTCACTTCAAACACAACCTCCCTCCTCCACCACTGCAGCTTCACCCACTAGCTGTGGTTCCACGAAAGTGCTGTTCATTGGTGGGCACAGGATAAAATAAAGAACTGAGACTTTGATGTCAGATCCCTCCCTGCCAATATCTAACTGCGTGACCTAGAGTCACTTTCTGTGCCTCTCTGGGCTTCAATTTCCCTTTC
>NW_011446204.1:0-693 GCF_000754665.1 Bison bison bison | reverse complement strand
ACAGTTCACGGGGTCACAAAGAGGGACTGAGGGAACTGAACAGGCCTTTGAAGGAGAGTGTTTCTAGAGCAATAGAATTGCAAATTATGAACCACGCACAAATAAAGCAAATCTATTGACTGGCTTTGTTGACTGTATTTAGTTGACCTCATTTATTTTGAAAATAGTAAGATGGAAATGAAACTGTAGCTATATATATTTGTGTAGAGATAATACTTCTGTATTATATATAAATATTGAGTGAATAGTAAATAGAATGAATGGAATTTGGTATATAAGTGCTAAGGAAGTTGTTTTGGTTTTTTTCACAGAAACATTCTGTAAGGAAAACCTCAGAGAAGTCCAAAACTAATAAACCAGGCCAACAAATCTTTAGTATCGAGAGTTAGGTTGAGATAAAAAGAAGAAGAAAAGATTTTCTCATGTCTCAAAGTTATTTGCAAAACAGAAAGTGGTAAAGTAAGAGATGTGCTTGTTTAAAATAATAGAAATGTATTTAACTATGTGGATATAATTAAAATATAGAATGTAATTCTGTATCATTAAGCATATTTATTCAGAGAAGGCAATGGCACCCCACTCCAGTACTCTTGCCTGGAAAATCTCATGGGTGGAGGAGCCTGATGGGCTGCAGTCCATGGGGTTGCGAAGAGTCGGACACGACTGAGCAACTTCACTTTCACTTTTCACTTT
>NW_011446203.1:0-693 GCF_000754665.1 Bison bison bison | reverse complement strand
CAAAGAGACAAAAATCAAGGGAGGTCTAGGAAGCAGGAAAGATGGAAGGGCAAAGGAGGTGAAGATGATTTAAAGGCTTTCCTTGGTGAAGGAGAGAGCCCCAGAAGACAGCAACAAAAGGGGGAGGAAGTGAAGAGGTTTGATTCCAACTTAGGTAGGAAAGAACATTCTGGCAATGACTGATGCTCAGAATACAGTGAGTGGCATCATTAAGCAAGGAGCCCCCCATTGCTGGGCTGTTTAAAGCAGAGTCTGAAGGAATATCTTCCAGGGATGTCCATACTGTCACTTATTTATTCATCTGTGTGCCTTCTATGTGTTCTCACTTAGTCTAGGGAATTTGGGATTAAACAGGAAAAAGCTAACCCCTGGATCTCATCACTCACAAAAAGCAAAGGACTACTTGTATTATTACACTCTAAGCTGATGTGGGAACACAGAGGATTTTGTTGGAGGGATTTTGCATTTGGGGAGGAAGGTGGAATGGGATGACTCCTGAGGTCTCTGGGCTCCATTTAGTCTATGATTCTATGTAAATCATAATCTTTGTCTGCAAAGTGTTTCCTCATCTAATCCATAGACTTTCCTCAAAATTAAACCTTGGGGACCCAGGCCCTCAATGCTGGAATGATAAGACTGTACAAAAGCAATAAAAACAATCCCTGGTACCAGTAGCATGCTGCTGCTGCTGCT
>NW_011446202.1:0-693 GCF_000754665.1 Bison bison bison | reverse complement strand
TATTAAATATGCTAAAATGAAGAAAATAAAGTTTTAAACAGTCAACTGAATCTAACATTGCACATATCATCAGATTCAGAACATCTTAGAACCTAATAGCTACATTTAAAGTTAATATCAAGTATTCAAGTATTATTCTTCTAGTTACTTTATATAATATGAAAATACCTAAAGCAATACAGTATTGTTACCAGCTATGGGTATGTTAAAATTTGATGTATGCATATTTTTAACTTGTAATTATTTTAGAAATTCTTTAGAGGAAAGTGACCATATTTCAATATAAAGTACATTTTTATGCACAAAATAATCTATGAAAAATGTATTAGTACAGTGAAATAAATATAAAATAGTAAAACATTAACTTATTTATTGAATGATTACATATAAAATTTGTTTCAAGGTCTTCAAAAATATGATGAGGTATCTTATGTTTGTAGAGAAGTTTACATGATTCATATACTAAAAAATATCAAAGTTCAGCATTTCTCTCATCTCTTTTATGGAAAACCCCCCAAATGTCCCTCATGTTCCATTTCCTCTCAATGCAGGCTTCTGTCCCCACTACATCATTGCTACCCCTCTTATCAAGGTTACTGCTGCTGCTGCTAAGTCGCTTCAGTAGTGTCTGACTCTGTGTGACCCCATAGACGGCAGCCAACCAGGCTCCCCCGTCCCTGGGATTCTCCAGGC
>NW_011446201.1:0-693 GCF_000754665.1 Bison bison bison | reverse complement strand
TTTGCTATGGATATTTAATGACACTCCTTTAGAAAAATAAAAGTTATTTTAATATATAAATGGCCATTCTGAATTACAGCTTAGAACTAATTATGTATATTTTCAACATTTTAAAATAACAAATAAGATTGGTTATAAATAAGGCATGAACAATGGGTAATGAGTGAAAGATGAGGTTAAGGCTCAATGACAGGGTGATAAATTGAAAAGGCTTCCAGGGTAGAATTGACTGAATGACCTGGGGCCCATGTCACCTGACTCCTGACCTAATCATTTCCCATATAATCAGGTTTTATATTCTAGGCAGAGGACATTTGCATGCATGTATGCATGTGTGTATTTTAGATAGGAAAACCTTTCTGAACCCTATTACACACGCTTTGTGAGAAATTTTTTTCAGTATTAGTTATTCCTCTGAGTTGTAATACAATGAGCCATTTGAGCTGTGTTGCAAAGTTATTCCTTACACATAAATGGACCCAGACTGCTATTTTGTTCTTAGTGTTTAATCCTGCAGTTTTTGATTCTCTTTTGATGTCAAGCTTTTGGGAGTCATGCTGTGGTCAGTACACCTGCCACAGTAGTCACTTCTCCACTTCCCAGGGGAAACACAGTGTCACACTTACAGTGAAAACAAAATCAGTCGCTGATGCAGAGAGACCTGAGCTGTACCCTGGGAAGTGGAGAAGTGAC
>NW_011446200.1:0-693 GCF_000754665.1 Bison bison bison | reverse complement strand
TCATTCACTCTTCCTCAAATGCATGGCAATTCTGGATGTATGAATTCAACTTGATTATATATATAAGAGCCTATAATACACACATTTGATTGGGAAATAGGGTGAGGGGAAAAGGATAAAACATGAATTTGGATGTAAAAGCATGGGAGGCTACCTTCTAGTGAAAAGATACAGTTTTAGGAGACTCTGGGAAGACACTGATCATGGAGGTCCACCCTGGGAGCATGCCCCATCTCCGTCACCAGCATTCCGTCTACCGACCCCAGCGGCCTTCCCCACTTGCCACTGACTGCGGTTTTCTTAATCATAACATTCTCCCTGCTGAGACAGCAACGCTTCCTCCCTGCCTTTTTTGAGGGACAACTTCTATCCCTCCTCTGAAGATTCTGTTCAGAGAACTTCCACTCTAGGAAGTGATCCATAAGGTTATAGGCCCTCCTCTGTGCATTCTACTTTCACCAAAATGCTTGATATTTAAATCACTGGTTACAGATGACCTCTACCTCATTGAAAGTGAAAGTCTTAGGCGCTCAGTCGTGTCTGACTCTCTGCACCCACCAGGCTCCTCTGTCCATGGAATTCTCCCATTAGCCTTCAAATTTCTCAAGGGCAAGGATGCTCCCTTGTGTGTGTGTGTGTGTGAGCGGCTTGACTAGTGATTCGTATAAAATGGATGCTTATGTTTATGAAAGC
>NW_011446199.1:0-693 GCF_000754665.1 Bison bison bison | reverse complement strand
TATTTTGAGATTATTTTCTGGGGCAAAGGTTTTTGAATTGGGTATGGTTACCCATTTTTGGTTGTAGAATCAGTGGAATGAGTCACCCCAACATTTAACAACTGAATGAGAAGAGAATGGAACTATCAGAATGTGTCACACTTAATAAGAATAAGCACCATTTTGTGAATTTTCCTTTGAGTTGTATGCTTGAACTGGGTCACAGTATAAAATGTATGTGATGATCAAAAAAGTTTGAAAACTACCCCTTTAGGGTATATTCATAGAAATGGAATTGCCAGCTTTTAGGGTATTTGGTATTTTATTCCATTGGATATTGCTGGATTGTATCAATTTCCTTCTACCAAAAATGAATGAGAGTTCTCATTTTTCTATAGCTTTCACAATACTCTGTGTTGTCAGACTTAATTTTTTGTGAAGCTGATGGATGTGAAGTGGTATCTCATTATGCTTTTAATTTGTGTTTCCCTGATTACTAGTGTAGTGAAGAATCTTTTCATTGATTTCTTCTTTGGGAATACCTTTGCTCATCTTTTGGGCTTCCCTGGTGGCTCACATGATAAAGAATCTGCCTGCAATGTGGGAGACCTGGATTTGATCCCTGGGTTGGGAAGATCCCCTGGAGAAGGGAATGGTTACCCACTCCAGTATTCTGACCTGGAGAATTACATGGACAGAAGAGCCTGACAGGCT
>NW_011446198.1:0-693 GCF_000754665.1 Bison bison bison | reverse complement strand
TCTTGCTCAAAAAAAAAAAAAAAAAGCAGATACTTAAGTAACCACCTAGAAATCCACGTGTAATCTTTGTTCTTTGTCCATGTATCTTGATGGAAAAGGATAAGACACTTATTCCCAGGGCAGAAAGAAGCTCATTTCTCCCAACCCTGATCATTACGACAGAGTCAGTGTGAAGGATGTGAGACAAACATGGCAAAGACTGCAGGGGTTGGAATGAAACTACTGCAGAAGAGCAGTAAAATGCAAACCGAGTCAGACTCATCCGTGAAATATGGAAGAGGGGACTTTAAGGTTCCTGGGGTGGGACAAGGTGGAGAGATTCTGGCTGATGTCACAGCAGGAGATGCCATCAACCACTCATGAAACCCATGACCTCTTCTGAGACCCAGCTCACTCTCCATTTCTTTCTCTTGCTTCTAGGAATTTAATTCAGGTAACATGAGACGTAAACATTCAAGAAGTCTCACCTTCCAGAGCCACTTTCGTGATCGTATAGAAATGCTGCTCTCGGCACAGACCTTGGTGGGACAGGTATTGGTGAGTACGTTTCCAGTGACCACTTGCTAAAAGACTTTAGCCATGACTGTGATGCATGGTCCACGTAAAGGCATCTGCTGTTCCCTGGCGGCCTTTCCCAAAACATCACTACCTCCCAACAGCTGTCTCCCTGCGTCTGTGGTCTCCAACTTACGC
>NW_011446197.1:0-693 GCF_000754665.1 Bison bison bison | reverse complement strand
TTTTTTTTTTTTTTTCCTCCTTCAAATAAAAACCTTATAGGAAGTCCTACAAATAGATAAAACAGTGGCTGCACTGGTTTAAAAGGGTGGAAGTTGGGGCTGGAACCATAATAAGAATCACATTTTTTAAGCCAATTTCTCTCAAGAAGTCAGTTAGAAAATCATTGATCTAGTCTTCCAAGAAAATGGATTTTAAGCAAAGATTTTGATTTTCCTTCCTGTCCGTCTGACAGACATTGGTGCAAATGCAATGCATTCATTCATTCTCATGTCAACAGGTATGTTTTCTATTTCAAATTCCCCACTATTATTGCTCTTTGTTTCTTAATATCTCTACTTACTAGCTTTCCATTCTTTCTGTCCCCAGGGTGACACCTCCCATATTGAAAACATTAAACACCTGCCATGCTTCTTAGCTGCATCCCTTATCCAAAGGCAGGGTGAGTTCCTTACAGGAATTTGGGATCAGGAATCTATGCAGAGTTCCTCAAGTATAAGAAGCTAACGCCCTGGGTTTTGTGTAACCGGCAACCAGAAACCATGGCACTCGCTGATAAGGGAGAGATACTTATACAGTTCACAGATCACACAAGAAAGTTTGGGTATATTGGTAATGTCCCAAGGTGTTTTGGGGCTTCCCAAGTGGCACAAGTGGTAAAGAACTCACCTGCCAACACAAGAGATGTAAGAGAT
>NW_011446196.1:0-693 GCF_000754665.1 Bison bison bison | reverse complement strand
GTCAGCAATTCCTTCTCTCTTTTTCAATCATAGTTTGAAAATTCAGCAGAAGAAAGAAAATGCTAGGGACCCTGGTGCTTTTTTTCCCCCAGTGTGAGAGCAACAATCAATAAAGCAATAGTGCTCAGCTACATTTTAGTACTTGTTGCTTCTCATTCAAAAGAAAATTTGCATAAAGTTAATACCTATATTGAGTAACTTTTATGTTACTATTTAAAACATCCCCTCCTTCAAGGCAAGAAGAACAGGTCTGGGGATGCATGGGTATCAAAAGAAGACATCTAACAGCAAATCAGTAAAGCAGTGACTGCTGACCTGTGAGAATGAAATGAGAAGAATTCTGAGACACGGCATATTATATTTAAGTATTTGGTAAGATTGTTCATACATATATGCTCAAGAAAGTATGATAAACCTAGGGTCACTTGTTCATTTCTTAAGCAGTCATGTAACTGATTTGAAACTTTCAAACTGAGCCATGTTCGGAATTACCATAACCTTAACTTGGATCAGAGTTAAGTGTATGTCTGAAACTTTTATACATACATCAAACGATTCTAAGAATTGGCCTCGCCTATAAAATGAGCCTCAGTGGTAATTGTGCCTTGAAGCTGTGTATGGGCCCAAATACTGATTTAATCTAAGGGGGCTATACAAAAAAAAAAAAAAAAGGCAATAATGGTGGTTACTCTT
>NW_011446195.1:0-693 GCF_000754665.1 Bison bison bison | reverse complement strand
CAGTATTCTTGCCTAGAGAATTCCATGAACAGAGGAGACTTGTGGGCTATTTAGTCCATGGAATCACAAAGAGTGGGACATGACTGAGTGACTAACAGGCATGTCATATTTTAGATTCCATATATAAGTGATATATTATGGTCTTTTTCTTTGCTTGGCTTATTTCACTTAGTATGGTCATCTCTGGGTCCATCCAAGTTGTTGCAAATGACATGATTTCATTCTTTTCTATGGCTGAGTAATATCCATTGCATACATGTACCCCTTCTTTTCTATCCATTCATCTGTCAGTGCACTCTGAGGTTACTTCCATGTCTTAGCTTTTGCAAATAGCTCTGCTATGCACATGTACATGCATCTTTTTGAATTAGGATTTTCTCTGGAATAACATCCACTTAAAATTTGAGGACAGAATAAGGTAGTATCTATAAAGCACCTAGCAGAGAAAGTGGAACATAGTATGGGCTAAATAAAATGAATTGAGTTTGACCTTTGTTCTAGATCCCACAAATAAGTGATACCATGCAGTATTTGCCTTTCCCTGACTTGTTTCTGTCACTTAGCATGATGCTCTCCAGGTTCATACATGTTGGTTGTTGCAAATGGCAGAATTTCTGTCTTTTTAAATGCTGAAATATATCTCACATTTACTTTATTCATATATCCATCAACACACATTCAGCTTGTTCCCAT
>NW_011446194.1:0-693 GCF_000754665.1 Bison bison bison | reverse complement strand
CTAAAGAGAAACACCTCTGGTCTACTCTCCCTGGCACAAAACACAAATATGTGTCACTCGAAGAAGTTAATAATTCAGTTCCTCCAATATACTGTATTACTCGTTCGATTTTTTATTTATGGCTCTTATTTAAAATCAGTGTCTGATTATCTATTTGTTTGACCCCAATGACAGTGACTAAAAATTAGACTTTCCTTCAGTTTCAAGCTTTGAATGGTGAGTCTGTTCCTTGGTAAGTACTCCTGAAAGTGGACTCTATACTCAGTATATAATCGTATTCCATCCTAAACATGCCTTCCTATTTTTGAAAATCTCTTGAACACATTTCATGTGATAAACAGACAAGAGACTTCAATTCATTTACATAAATTTGTCACATCATTCTTAACACATACTGATGCACTTAACTATTTGTCTCATATTATTTATGGTGAATAATAGAGCTAATATTGGATAGTATTGCTTAGATTCTATTATATCTAAAGAGAACTGTTTTATAAAATTTCCTCAGGTACAAGATACATAATATAAAGGAGGCTAGTAGACTGAGTGGAGAAGGCGATGGCACCCCACTCCAGTACTCTTGGCTGGAAAATCCCATGGACGGAGGAGCCTGCTAGGCTACAGTCCATGGGGTCGCGAAGAGTCGGACATGACTGAACAACTTCACTTTCACTTTTCACTTTCATGCAT
>NW_011446193.1:0-693 GCF_000754665.1 Bison bison bison | reverse complement strand
TGTAGATTAAAATAATGCAAAAAAAAGGAAAAAAAAAAAAACACAAAAAAGCAAAAGCAACACTGTGAATAGTAGAGCCCGTGGTCCTGTTGCTCTGACAGCAATTCCGGGTATTCATCCCAACTAAGGGAGGTGCAGTAGGCGTCTGGTAGAACAGTAGTCCTGTGTCTCAGCCTATGCCACTAGGTTCTCAAGAATTGCAGAAGGTAGAACGAACAACTGTTTCATGCCAGTAAGCAGTCAGCAGATAAACAACACCATCTGGTGTGGTGAAGGTCCCCAGCTCACCCTCTCCCGTCCTGCCCACCCTGGAGATGACTTTCAGTCCAGAACAAAAGAACAGGGCTGACTTAGAATAGAGGTGGGAGAGACTTTAATAAAAATAGTTTCTCACAGAGTGCTTTCCCCCCACACTAAGGCAGTGTTGCTGGAAACAGAGTGTTTTTCAAATGCTTATATCTGAAAACAGGTAAACCATGCATCATGGGGGTCCAGAAAGAAACCAGTACGACTATTCTGTTTCGAGGATGAGGGACAATCCTAACCTAGCATGATAATGCAAAGTACAGATTTTTCACATTAGTACGTATCCACTAAAAACAAAGAATATTACACCTCTGCAATATCCCCTTTATATCATACCAGTAGGGTTGTCTCTTAGGCAAAGTTTTCTGCTTTGACTATGATGGTAGA
>NW_011446192.1:0-693 GCF_000754665.1 Bison bison bison | reverse complement strand
TATTATAAATTCTATGTAGTCAATTGATTTCTCACAGAATGTTTTCCTTGATTTTTATCTAATTCTTGTATTCTTAGTTAAGAATACAAGATAACCTGCAGTTGCAATTATCAAACAAGTACAATTCCCACAGGAATGCTGGTGAATATTTTCATGTGTCTTAAGGAGTAATAAACAACAAAGACATATATCAGAACCACACTTGTTCACTGATGACATAAGAAACTCCTTTGCTGAATTAGACAATGGTGTTTGAACACTAGAAGAATATTTCCTCAATTTGGGGGGCTATTCACAGTGTAATGAATACAGCTATGACACTTGATTAAAATGAACATGCATTAACATTTTCTCCATCACTTTCCTAGTCCAGATAATCAACAAAACAACAAATCAAGCCGTCATTTGTAGTCAGTTTCTGTGATGTAAATACTACCATCATGCTGACTTATGTGACGTCCCTGAAGGCAGACACATGGCAGCACACCGCCATATGACCTGTCCACCATACAGGTATGACAAATATAAGTGACCTCAAGAGCAGAGTATATTGAAAAGTGGTCAAATAATCAGAAAGGGGCTATTTGCTACATTTGTTTTTAATTTTTTTAATTAAAATTTTTAATTATTTTTTTGGCTGCCCTGGGTCTTTGTTGCTGTGTGCCGGCTTTCTCTAGTTGCGGTGAGTGGGTC
>NW_011446191.1:0-693 GCF_000754665.1 Bison bison bison | reverse complement strand
TTTTTTTTTTTTGATCAATAAGCAAATTAGGTCAAATTAAGACCCTTATAGGAACTTGGACAACCATAATGAAAATCTTACACTGGCTTTAGAATGGGCTTATGCTTCAAAGGTAGATCTCAAAAGATGCTGGAAAGGTGATTTTCTCTTATAGATTTGAGGAATTATTATATGTAATATGTTGCCCTTAAATGTATTCTGACAGAGAGCCTGAACAAATAGCCTTGTCTGAGCATTGAGGAGTGAGAATACAGACATGATTATTTTTCACTAGTTAAATTCTAAAACTTTAAGAGCAGATGAAGTGTGTCTATACTATGATGGTATGTAATTTGTGGTATCAGTCTCACTATGTTAAGTAAAAGCTTGTCTGTTATAATGGTGATACAAGATTAATAGCAGTTTATTATTTTAAAATAATTATGATTTTTTTAAGCAGTGGTTTATTTCTTAGACCTGAAATAACTTCAGGTAATATGGTGGGACTGCTAAAAATGTTTATAAATAAAATAATCACACATAATTTCCCCATCAATATTTATAATTTGGTGTTTCTCACTTCTTCAATTTGTCTCCAGAGACTAAGTTTTCTTCTAACGTGGTCCCGATGTCGTCTTTCTTCTTCCTTTATCCGGAGTACGTTCTGCTTTTCTGCCGTGTGTTCAAGCTTGTTTAATTCCAAGCTAATCATAT
>NW_011446190.1:0-693 GCF_000754665.1 Bison bison bison | reverse complement strand
GGAATGAAGCAGGGCAAAGGCTAAATAGAGTTTTGCCAAGAGAACACACTGGTCATGGCAAACACCCTCTTCCAACAACAGAAAAGAAGACTCTACACATGGATATCACCAGATGGTCAATACTGAAATCAGATTGAATATATTCTTTGCAGGCAAAGATGGAGAAGCTCTATACCATCAGTTAAAAACAAGACCAGGAACTGACTGTGGCTCTGATAATAAATTCCTTATTTCCAAATTCAGACATAAATTAAAGAAACTAAGGAAAACCACTAGACCATTCAGGTATGACTGAAGACAAATACCTTATGATTACAGAGTGGAAGTGGCAAATAGATTCAAGGGATTAGATCTGATAGACAGAGAGCCTGAAGAACTATGGACAGAGTTTCATGACATTGTATAGGAGACAGGGATCAAGACCATCCCCAAGAAAAATAAAGGCAGAAAAGCAAAATAGCTGTCCGAGGAGGCCTTACAAATAGCTGTTAAAAGAAGAGAAACAAAAAGCAAAGGATAAAAGGATGGTATAGCCATTTAAATGCAGAGATCCAAAGAATAGAAAGGAGAGATAAGAAACTCTTCTCAGTGATCCCTGCAAAGAAATAGAGGAAAACAATAGAATGGGAAAGACTAGAGATCTCTTCAAGAAAATTAGAGATACCAAAGGAACATTCCATGCAAAGATGGGCT
>NW_011446189.1:0-693 GCF_000754665.1 Bison bison bison | reverse complement strand
TTTTTTTTTTTAAGCCCCAGGATAAAAAGAAAGCCTGCAAAAGATCAATGGTAGGATGACTGTTTTCAGCTAATGGTTTGTTACATCAATGGACCTTATCTTAGCCTCAATTATATCAGCATTTACTGCAAAAGAAAACAGCACCTAAAAGTGGAGGGTAAAGTAAGAGTGGATGAGGGGAAAGAACTAAAAGTTTTTCATCCTTAGTACTGAGCCCACAATGCTGCTATAAATTTTGAAGCCAAGTTATTCTCCCTTATCACTGTATCTGATATGGGAAAATATTACTGTCATTGGTTTTATAAATTGGTGGGATGATTCAGTCTTAATTCTGTCATTCTCACTGATGGTTTACATTCTTACAGCTTTGCTCATATGTTTATAGGAATGTTTTATTTGTTTGTTTGTTTTACAGAATTAGAATAAACCAATTTTACCAACCTCAAACACCCATTATGTACCAGGAATGATTCTTAGGTGCAGGATACACAAATATATGTCATAGATCACCATCCTGAACCTCAAGGGAATGGCCAAGTAAATACACATATGCAATATAGTATGATAAATAGGAAAAAAAAAAGTGGATACTGGGACCAGTGAGAAAGCAAACAGAAAGTGATCCTTCTGCTTGAGTGGGTATGGGGAAGGTTTTACACACACACACACACACACACACACACACACGAGCTG
>NW_011446188.1:0-694 GCF_000754665.1 Bison bison bison | reverse complement strand
TAAAATAAAAAAAAAAAAAAACACTTTATAAATACTTATCTAAAATCTTAATAACCTTGTGAGGTATGTACTTTTTATCACCTTCATGTCACAAATGAGGAAACAGGTAGGAAGAGGCTAAGTTCAAGGTCACTCCGTTAGTCATGGACTTGAAGTCTGTTCTCATTGTTTTACAAAGGACCTTACTATGGAGACTACTTTAACATGTAACATCTTACTTGGCATAAGACCTTGATTTTTTTTCCCTCGAATTCCAAGATCCTTTCTAATCTGGCTGGACACGTACCTGATGGTACTAGCTCTGTGACTATCTTCATACCAAATCTTAACTTTCAGTATAAACCTTGTAACTGCAGTCCAGTAGTATTTCCGGCCAGAATGTAACTTCCCAAAGTTAAGACATCCCACCTCAGGAAGCCCTGAGATGGTTCTTCACGTTCCCCTGAGAAGTGGATGCACCTGTTTTCTCTGCAATTTGCACACCTGGCTCTATCCATCTGTCCGTCCTTTCCACCCCTCTCACATCCTAATTCAGGATGTATTACCTCATCCGCACTAGGAAGTTTCTGGGGCCTGTGCTGTAAGTCTATATAGTCCACCTCACCCATCACTCACTGAAATGATCACCAACCAACCACTTGGGTTTTACTTTCCAAACCCATCTCTCCAATCTAACACTAATAAAAAAAGTGGC
>NW_011446187.1:0-694 GCF_000754665.1 Bison bison bison | reverse complement strand
CCATTTCCTTCTCCAATGCATGAAAGTGAAAAGGGAAAGTGAAGTCGCTCAGTGGTGTCTGACTCTTAGTGACCCCACGGACTGCAGCCCACCAGGCTCCTCGGTCCATGGGATTTTCCAGGCAAGAGTACTGGAGTGGGGTGCCGTTGCCTTCTCCGGATGAATCTCTAGTTCATCTCTATTTCTTTCATGTTTTAGTACAAGTCCAGGACTTCTTCTTTTCTAAGTACTTTGTTTCTGATTATAATATTAATATCATTTCTACAATGTTTGCTGTAGAAAATTTGATAAAAGAGAAAAACCCAAGGAAGGAAAGAAAAATCACTATAGTATCACCAGTCAGAGATAACACTGCTAACATCTTGCTGTAAATTCTACTGGTCTTTCTTTCACATGTGCAAATACATATCTTTTTTTATAAAGCAGAAATTGGGTAATAAAAGCCACTATTGATTGAGCATCCAATACATATCAGGCTCAGAACCAAGTGTTCTACTGGTCTGTGTACATGTCAACAGTCCTTACAGCAACCCTGCAAAGCAGGGAACCACGGCTCCATTTTACAGAAGAGAAAATCAAAGGGCAAAAGAGGTCAAGTAACTTTCCCGAGGCCACACAGCCAGAAAGGGGCCAACCAGAATTCCAGAATGCCTTTTGCTCTTGCTTTCTGAGCTGGTGCTTTTTATTTTTTTTT
>NW_011446185.1:0-694 GCF_000754665.1 Bison bison bison | reverse complement strand
TTGAGCCTCCCTCCCGCCTCCTGCCAATTCCCACCCCTCTAGGTTATTACAGAACCCCTGTTTGAGTTCCCTGCATCATACAGCAAATTTCCATTGGCTATCTATTTACACATGTTAGTGTATATGCAAAACTTATAGAGGGTATTTTTGTATCAAATGTTCAGGATGTACAGTTTCATCCACCTTCTATGTGGTTCAAGAGAGAATTCCTTCTTTGTAAGCAGTTGCTGAAAAGTAGGATTTTAAAATTTGTTTTATTAAGCAATTTTCCCTTTGATAAGAGGGTTGCACTTGAGTGTTCTACCATTAGGTGAGCACCCCATGGTTTTTAATCACACAATGGTTTTTCCTTTTCCTTCTCTGTCTGGTTAAAATTTAGGACTCTAAGTTCTGCATTGCGACTTCAGCCTCTGAGATACTAAGGTACTTATCTTCCAGTTTCAACTTCATTTTTGGTCCTCCTTAATTTGTGGTTCCTTATGCTCAATTATGCAAGTAATATATATGATTTTAGTTATAATAGTTTTCTTTCTCACATAACATCTGCTGCTGCTGCTAAGTCACTTCAGTCATGTCCAACTCTGTGTGACCCCTAGATGGCAGCCCACCAGGCTCCCCAGTCCCTGGGATTCTCCAGGCAAGAACACTGGAGTGGGTTGCCATTTCCTTCTCCAATGCATGAAAATGAAAAGTG
>NW_011446184.1:0-694 GCF_000754665.1 Bison bison bison | reverse complement strand
AGGCTCCGCCTCCTCTCCAGGCTCCGCCTCCTCTCCAGGCTCCGCCTCCTCTCCAGGCTCCGCCTCCTCTCCAGGCTCCGCCTCCTCCTCCTTCCTCATACAGGATGGAGAGGCAGAGACACCCACCAAATGAGGCTGCAGTATGGAACTCCACACGGGCTGACACCAAAGCCCTGACACTGGCGCACTAGTATTATCTCCCTGCATCACCCCAAGAATATCTCATGTCCGAGGACTCAGAGGACCAGGAGAGGCAGGAGAGCTGAGAAGGGGGCAGCTGGACGTTAAGTAAGGGGAGCGTTGGGAAGGAGAGGTGCACTCACCGCAGCACCATCATGTAGAGGGGGTTGTGCGAGATGCAGGCTATGAGCGCCGCAAAGGAGATGAGGAAGATGGTCGGGAGCAGGAAGTGGGCGCAGGAGACGGGACACGGGCCTGTCTTCGCTGAAGCAGATCCCCTGTTAACGCAGCTGCAGTTCAAGTAGATCTTGGAAGGAGATGGAGGGGAATAGGGGAAACCTGCTGTTATTATTTCGAGTCCACACACTTTAAATGCCTGCTCCAACGGTCACCCCTCTGCCCTCCCTGGGGACCTGGTGATGCTAGATGCAGAGACTGGAGAGGAGATGAGGTGGGGATTTCAGGTGCCCCGGGGATCTCGCTTCTGATCACTGGGCAACAAACAGTGTTTGTT
>NW_011446183.1:0-694 GCF_000754665.1 Bison bison bison | reverse complement strand
AGCCTGGTGGGCTGCCGTCTATGGGGTCGCACAGAGTCGGACATGACTGAAGCGACTTAGCAGTAGCAGCAGCAGCAGGAAACAAAATCAGGGAGCCAGATGAAACCAACATTTAAGATATAAATTTGTTAACTTCTAAGATTTTTATTTGTTTTACTGAAAGTGAATGCTGAGATACAACAGATTAAAATTTTAAAGAATTTGTTTTAAAGATTAAGAAATGCAATTAAAAATTAAAAAAGAAAACAGAAACCATTGGTAAATGGTGTTTAATGTAAAATAACTTTATACTTTAAAACGATGGAATGCTAGACAGTCATAAGAAGAATATATGTTTTTCTGTGGGCAGATAGATGCTAATTTCCTGGTTATTTTCAGAAAGATGGAAGAATCTGGGGAAAAAAAAAGGCTGGAGTTTGCAAGAGACATTTTGAAGCTGGGAAGAGATACTTACAGTGAATTATACAGCTGAAAAGTTAAAAAATAACTGAAAGAAATTTTCATGGGAGGATTAAAATGTAGGTATATTAAAAACATCCAGTTAAAGGAAGAGACTATTAGAATGAATTGAGAGAAAATAAAACTGTCATATAGTAAATCTACAAAAGATTTATTTAATGAAAATATATTTTCAAAATTCTAAAATCAAAGTGATGTGAAATTATATAACTAAAATATGGGTGGTGGGGAATTT
>NW_011446182.1:0-694 GCF_000754665.1 Bison bison bison | reverse complement strand
TTCCAAATTTGCTGGCATATTGAGTGCAGCACTTTCACAGCATCATCTTGTAGGATTTGAAATAGCTCAACTGGAATTCCATTACTTCCACTAATTTTGTTTGTAGTGAAACAAAGGCCCACTTGACTTCACATTCCAGGATGTCTGGCTCTAGGTGAGTGATCACACCATCATGATTGGGCCATATAGTATTCAAAATTTGGGCAAAAATTCTGGATACTTCTGTGAGAGTGTTTTTGGATGAGATAAATGTACCATTTGGTATACTGAGTAAAGCATATTGCCCTCCATAAAGTGGGTGAGTCTCTGATGATCAGTTGAAGGCTTGACAAGTACATAAGGCTGACCCTCTTGTGAGAATCCCCCTTCCTGATGACCTTCAAGCTGGGGTATTGGTTCTTCCTGGTTCTACATTAACATGCCAGGCATGGGATTCAAACTAGTACATTGGCTCTGGCTCTGCAGATTTGGGAGTTGCCAGACTCCATAAACACATGAGCCAATATAAAGAGTTAATCAATCAATCTCTTGTTGCTGTTGTTCAGTTGCTAAGTCATGTCCGACTCTTTGTGACCCCATGAATTGCGACATGCCAGGCTTCCCTGTCCTTCACCATCTCCTGGAGTTTGCTCAGACTCATGTCCATTGTGTCAGTGATGCCATCCAACCGTCTCATTCTCTGTTATCCCTTTTC
>NW_011446181.1:0-694 GCF_000754665.1 Bison bison bison | reverse complement strand
TGAGGACACAGCTCTTTCAGACAGGCTCCTTCTTCTCATCTGTGATGTGGCCCTGGACAAGCCATATGCCCCTCAGGGTTTCCCCAGTCTCTCCATCTGCAGAGTGGGGGTCAGTCTCACATCTACTGCCTAGGTCTGTCAAACTGCAATACTTATATGCCTTTCAACCTGGGGCTGGTATCACATGGAACTTGTGCACTGGGACTTCCCAAAGGCAGAATTCAATACAGGGCTGACCTTGCACAGAATGGGGCAGAAACAGCCTGGATGGGCTCTGGGACCTAGGAAAAGGCACTCCCCTTCCTGCCGATTTTGAGAACCCGCCCCCCCAATGGAGGACTGAAAGAAAGACTCGAAGGTCACCTTCTCTTATATCAAAGAGGACCCAACTTTCTGGTCCTTTTCTTTCCATTGAGATTCTGATTCAAGTGCCCCATCTTGGATTCTGTGGGTGGCTGAGCCTATAATGGGTCCCTGCATTCTTGTCTTTTACTCTCAAAACCTTGGGTCATTTTCCCTGTTCTGGGGTGGATGGGCACTGTCATTGCTTCTAACTTCCAGATAGATTTATGAGAAATCTGTACAATCTACTCATTTCCTCTCTTTTGTTCAGTGTCTCTCTCTAGATATGTCTCTTTCTTTTCCTTTCTAAATTCAGTCTCTGTCTTCCTTTTTCTCTTTCTGTCTCTCCTGT
>NW_011446180.1:0-694 GCF_000754665.1 Bison bison bison | reverse complement strand
CATGAGGTTCTTTTTTTTTTTTTTTCTGGGCTTCTCTACACCCTAAAAATATCAGCACATAAGTTCTGACCTATTTGGCTTGTACAGAAGGACAGTTCTCCTAGTGACATACAACCCTGTAATGGAGAGGTTTTTACAGATTTGTATTGATTCTTCCCATGCTCTGCATTAACTCATAGAGTCCTGCACCTTGTTGTTAATAAAATATTGATAAAATATATAAAGTCTCCCGAGTTTGAACATATATCTCATGTAAAATGCATTGATTTGAAGATTCATCCAGGAGACACAGGAAAAATAAAGATCCCACAATAGAAATGAACAGCATCCTTTTACTCTCTGACACTAACAATTTTAAGGGCATTTTTATTAGAGCAGATGCTGATTACAGAGCCACTGGTTGGATGTTTTATATATAACCAACTATAACCTTAGAGAAGAAACAATTATTAAGCCTGTGGTTACTTTCTAAATATGACTCAGAGGGTAAAAGCATATGACAAAACTAACCACAAGTTACTCTCCTGTTATCCATGCCATAATAGTTTCTCATTATTTCGCATCATTATTCTTTGCCATATTCACACTCAACATATATCATGAGCATGTATGTGCGTGCCAAATTGCTTCAGTCAAGCCCAATTCTTTGCGACCCTATGGACTGTAGCCCACCAGGCTCCTCTGTCCACAGCAT
>NW_011446179.1:0-694 GCF_000754665.1 Bison bison bison | reverse complement strand
TAGGTCTGGGTCACCAGCCCCCTCCTCTCTCAGATCCGGGAGTTCAAGCCCGCAACCCACTCCTCCTTCCATCGAAGAGTCTAGATTCCAGCACCCCCTACCCACGAGTCCGGATCCCAGCCCCTTCCTCTCACCGCAAAAGGCTGTCGTCGCCAGGCGACTCCGCTCTAAGGGCGGGGCCCATTTGCTCCAGATCCCGTGGCAAGCAGGGTACGTGACCCCCTAGGGAAGAGAAAACCAAAGTCAACGAGAAAAGGTGGGGTCGGAACAGCAACGGGGTCATAGGGGGCGGAGCTTTACCTCTACCAACCCCTGCAGGATCCTCACGAAGATGACACAGCCATAGTGGACACGGGCAGCCGAGGGAATCAGCATGTTTAGAGTGGAGGTAGCCACAATAGCAAAGCCGAAAACCCTGGTAGGAAAAGTTTGTGTTCCGAGAAGAGTCCAGCTATCCTGCCAGACCTAGGACTCTGCCCTTTCCTCCTTCAGCACGCCAGGGCCCGCGCCCCCAGAACCCCAGGTCCCACCTTCTATGAGACTCCCCGCTTCCACAATACAAACCCCACCTTTCTCTAGGGCCTCGGCCCTGAACCCAGGCTCCTCCGGTTTTCCCGGAGTCAGCCCCCAAATGCAAGGCCACAGCCTGTAACTCCACCCACACAACTGTAGTTTCTGCCCACTTTGCGACATC
>NW_011446178.1:0-694 GCF_000754665.1 Bison bison bison | reverse complement strand
GCCCCTCCCCTCTCCCTCTCTTTCATACACACACACACACACACACACACACACACACACACACATTCATCTCCATGAATGATAAAAGCCATTTTCTATTTGCTTCATGGGATACTGGAGATGAGTTCAAGATAAAATTATAGTGAAGCTGGGATGTACTGTGGTGTGTTTCGGGATCTAAAGTCCATTTTGCACAAACACAGGTGGGTGGTATGTGTGGGTGTGTGTGGGGGTGTGTGAGTGTGGTGAGGGAGATGAGGACAGCCCCCATCAAGGGACTCAGGAAATAAGTAGCACAGGATTGGATCCTGCCCTGCCGCCAGCTATATCTGAAGTCATGCCAGAAGGAGCTGCCAATGAGCATTATTCTGAGTCCCGTTGTGTTGAAAACCACCTGCCTCCCCTCTGGAAAGCACGTCACAACGTCAGGCCCAGGCAGCCTGGGGCTGACTGGCCAGACCACACAGCTTCGGTTTCATTCCTCATCATGTCCTCACTGGTTACAGAGTTGCCCCCAGTTTGGCTGCCTTCACTGAAAGCACTTCATTTTTACACCTCCAGGGACACGCTTCTGTTTGGATGGTGCCTAGACAGAGCTGGCCTTCCATGGGGGCCCTGACTGGGGCCCCTAGAAAATTTAGGGGTAACAAGGGAGAAATCTGGAAGCTAAAGATGCTTATCTGAGATCCCAAAG
>NW_011446177.1:0-694 GCF_000754665.1 Bison bison bison | reverse complement strand
TCTCTTCTTCATTTTCAAAGCCAACAAACATGGTTAAGTCTTTTCTCATAATCACGTCTTTCTTACCCCCTTTTACCTTCCTCTTCCAATTGTAAGGACTCACATGGCTAGATTGGGTTGCCAGATAATCTAAAATAATCTTCCATCCAAGGTCTGCAAATTTAATCACTGTCACAGTCCCTGTCACCATGTAACGTGGCATCCATGTGTTCTGGAGAGGGGGCATTATTCTTTCAATCACAGAGGTGGTCACAATAGGTGGTCACAATAGGTGGATTCCAGATTTAGTTGAAAGATATTTCCAACAATACAATGGAAGAAAGATGTAAAGAGGAGAACCAAAACCAGATGGCCTGACTCTAGGTGGCATCACTTGCTTAAATGCGAAGCAGTGGGCTTGGGTAGTAAATTGGGTAACAAGTCTGAAGTTTAGGGGGAAAGTCAAGGACAAATATAAAAATGTGGATCAGCTTATACATGCTTTTGAAGCCACAAGACTATGTGAAATGTGAACTACCTAGGGAGCAATTTTAGACACAGAAGGAAATCAAATGCTCAGTCCAGAATGAACCAACATTTAGACATCACAAAAAGAGAAGAATTGTAAACAAGAAAAATCACGGGAAGAGGAGTTAGTAAAGCAGGAGGATGAGAAGGGAGCCTCATGGAAACCAAATAAGAGACTTCAAGGAGG
>NW_011446176.1:0-694 GCF_000754665.1 Bison bison bison | reverse complement strand
CATAACCACTAGAAAAAAACATAGCTTTGACTATACAGACCTTTGTCAGCAAAGTGGTGTCTCTGTTGTTTTATACACTGTCTAGATTTGTCATAGATTTTCTTCCAAAGAGCATTCAGTGCTTTGAGGAAAATGTTTCACATTACTAAATGATACTTTCTTTTTATTTTTCAAAACTCTTTGTCTCTGTCATTATAATTCATACAATTTTCCCAAATGTTACATGTTAGAAGTTTGCTTTAACAGTTACCATACACCTATGTCAGTAGTGAGAAGTTTAAAAAAATCAATTTAACATAAATGACATGGAATAAATCTATTTCTTACAATGCCAATACCACAATTTTGAGTGCATCTGCATTATTAAAAGTTGCTTACTTTAACATATCAGCTCCTTATATCTGATCTGTTTGTTGATGGTTAAATACAGTATATTCATTAGCACTTGCACAAAAGCTCCTATAGTGCTTAATACATTTTCTAAGTAAACTTTAATTACAAATTCTCACACTGTGTAAGATAATCCAGTTTTGTGAAAACAGAGGAGATTTTAAAATGTTTAGGATGATGAAAAGGAAGACTCTTTAAAAGCTTGCAAGACAGTTGATAAGTTCAATTATATAACAGCTAGTGAGCTCAGCAGTATCTCTTTATATACAGAACTGCTTACAGAAATGTCATCATTTATATATTT
>NW_011446175.1:0-694 GCF_000754665.1 Bison bison bison | reverse complement strand
CCTCAAGCCCCAAGAACTGGCACACAGATGAGAGAGGAGGATACAACCTTGCCAGGGATAACTCAGTGTGGGAGAAAGAGGCACACACAGAGGGGGAATAGTCTTTTGCTACCAACTTAGGGTAAGCTGGAAGATAACAGCTAAATCTCAGGGACTGCCCATGTCTATGGGACCGAAGGGAGCTCTTCACCCACAGGTTCTGCTAGGAGCATCTGTGACCCACAACTAGAATAGCAATTACCTAAATGAGTAGCCTGGAGGGCTGCAGTCCATGTGGTCACAAAGAGTCAGACACGACTGAGCAACTAGGCATGCACGCATGCATGCACCAAGAATAGCCCACAACTTTGTCAAGGCTGTAGGGCAAGGCCACCTCCCCCACACCTCCATAATTCCAGTGGGAAATAGATAGTCAACTGGTCAAAGCTGAGGAAAGGGCCTGGAAATAAATCAAACCATGCCAGGCTTGCTCTTCATTGAGTTGAGACTCTAAACAATAACGTGCACACACAGCAGCACTAAGGTATATTCCACTCTAGGGCCTGTTGTTTCACTTGGCATGAGACCATGGGCAGTTTCCCCTTTCACTGCTGCTAAGTCACTTCAGTCGTGTCCGACTCTGTGTGACCCCATAGACGTCAGCCCACCAGGCTCCCCCGTCCCTGGGATTCTCCAGGCAAGAACATTGGAGTGG
>NW_011446174.1:0-694 GCF_000754665.1 Bison bison bison | reverse complement strand
TAATGTCTCTGCTTTTTAATATGCTGTCTAGGTTGGTCATAGCTTTTCTTCCAAGGAGCAAGTGTCTTCCACAAAGGACTTCCTTCAGGCCTTTGCTTCTCAATAAGGTCTACCTGAGTGACTTCATTCAAAATTATGTCTTCCCAACACAACACTCTCTCCTCTTTCCCTTTCCTTGCTTTATTTTTCTTCAAAGCACTTATTATCTTCTCAAATCTCTAACTTCCCACCTGTTATGTAAGTTCCATGTAAGACAGGAATTTCATCTTCATTATTCATTGCTGTGTTCCCAGCACCTACAATAGAGCTTGGTTCACAGCAGGTTTTCAAAAACAATTTGCAGACTGAATGATTGACTGACCAAGGAAAGTCTCCAAGTCTCTACATAAGACTGACTGTCCTATTAATTGTGATAGTACAATCATTACTCAGTAAACCTGAGTGATTTTACCCTTTTTCTTTCATGCACCAGAAATACTGAACTATTTGGTTTTCCATAGATACCAGGCTATTTTTATCCTTTCTACATTTCCTCATGTTCCCTCTTCCAGAAATGTTCTTCTATCACTCAAACTCCTCCTAGATAATTTCGGCTAATTCTTTAAGATACACGCCCAGTTATCCCCATACCTATGACATGGCCTTTAGATATCACAGCCCTAAATCCTGAGATATTGTGGTTCTTAGCATAATG
>NW_011446173.1:0-694 GCF_000754665.1 Bison bison bison | reverse complement strand
TTTTTGACTCTTGTGTTGTTTAGAACACATGTTATTGGTTAATCTCCAAGTATTTGGGGATTTTCCATCTGCCTTTCTGTTAACAAATTATACTTTAAGTCTACTGTGGTCTGAGAGCATACATTGTATGATTTTTATCTTTTAAGTTTATTAAGGTGCATTGTATGTCCCAGAATGTGGGGCTTCTTGAGCCTCCCTATTCTGAGACACAACATTACTGAAATTAGGCCAATTAATTACTCTACAGTAATCTCCAAGTACTCAAGTGAAAGGAAGAGTCACAGGTCTCCCATTTTAAATCAAAAGTTAGAGAGATTACAAAAGTTAGAGATTACTCTACAGTAATCTCCAAGTACTCAAGTGAAAGGAAGAGTCACAGGTCTCCCATTTTAAATCAAAAGTTAGAGAGATTACAAAAGTTAGAGATTACTCTACAGTAATCTCCAAGTACTCAAGTGAAAGGAAGAGTCACAGGTCTCCCATTTTAAATCAAAAGTTAGAGAGATTACAAAAGTTAGAGATTACTCTACAGTAATCTCCAAGTACTCAAGTGAAAGGAAGAGTCACAGGTCTCCCATTTTAAATCAAAAGTTAGAGAGATTACAAAAGTTAGAGATTACTCTACAGTAATCTCCAAGTACTCAAGTGAAAGGAAGAGTCACAGGTCTCCCATTTTAAATCAAAAGTTAGAGAG
>NW_011446172.1:0-694 GCF_000754665.1 Bison bison bison | reverse complement strand
TTTTCTCCTCTAGGCAATAGGGTAAACCCAGCACTGCCCCCATCTGGCTGTGGTGAGTATTGAGTGCTATAGTGGATGGAAAGGGCCCTGCAGGGTCTGTGTCCCAAACACCTGCCTCCCTGGTATTCATTGGCCTCCTGCTCAGGCCTGCCTAGTCTGCATAGAGGTCCCATGGCTCCTGGCCAAAGAGCAGCTTCTTCTGACAGGTAGTGAGTTTTCCATCATGGGGGATATTCCAGATGACAAGACATGGCTGGGAGGATGGAGCCTCTGTCTGGAGTGGTACTGGATGAACTAACCCCTTCTCTTCCTGGGCCTCCCGGATGTGGCCTGCTCCCAGCCAGGCAGACAGTCAGCGGTGACCCACCCCTCCCAGGGGCTTCTCCTGCAGACAGTCTTAGAGGGAAAGAGGGGCCTGGAAAGAGAGATCTGTTTACCCTAAATACAGAATAAAGAGCCAGCGATGCTGCTGTTCAGGTCCAAGAGCTGTGCAACCTGCCGGGACAGGCCATCCATCTGTCTGTCAGGGACAGGGCCAGGGGCCAGGGGAGGGTGGGGGCTGGGCTGCCGGATGGCAGAGCCCAGGAGGGATCTCAACTCCCAAGTTGATGAAGGCCGAAGGGAGCCATTAACTCACACAGGGGGCCCTGATGAATCTTGATTTCCAGAGAAAATGGCTCGCTTCGGCCTTCAT
>NW_011446171.1:0-694 GCF_000754665.1 Bison bison bison | reverse complement strand
TTTAATACAGCAGAGGAATGCTTAGCACCTCCTTCGGAGATGCCGAAGTTTCTCTCCAGGAATCTTCTGATTACATATACTCCAGATGTCATAATTGGTACTCAGAGCCCTTAGAGATGTGTCCTGAGTCATTGCTTAGAAAAAGCTCTGAGAAAGCCCACAATAAACATTAGCTTCCAATGTGCTTCATTATTGATGTTTAATCTTGAGATAATAACAAAGAGTGTGAAAATCCTGGTTAGTTTACTAATTCTTTTAAGTTTAGATTTTCTTCAGCTCTGTTATCCCAGCACCCATTAACATGCAGATATGCACATACCTACTTATACACACACAATTATATCCCACACACCCCCATTTAAAATGAGTGAAAATGATTTGTTATATAACTATTTTGACCCTAATGTTCATGCTTTTGAATCCTGTTTTAGGGAAGATTTGTATTTTAATAAAGTTCTACATCCTTACCTTAACCTCCTTCCTAGCCTTATTAATTGTATGAGACATGGTAGAGAGGATACAAGGTCCATCCTAGCTTTATTAATTCTATGATATGTGGTAGACTAGCCTTATGTTGAATTTGAAATTGTAGAGTATGTTATGATTTAAGGAAATAATTCAATTCATTCTTTTTTATTATGGAGAGAAAGTGTTAGTTGCTCAGTCATGTTTGACTCTGTGACACCATGGATTG
>NW_011446170.1:0-694 GCF_000754665.1 Bison bison bison | reverse complement strand
TGGCAGGATCTTGGGTTGTTCTGACAGGTCTGCTGACTTCATCCCTTCTTGATTCTTTAGGTTTCATGGTCAGTCTCATCCAAACTTCAGTTTTGGAAATAGCTTGCAATTTGCCCCACTGACTTTTTAATACTACCTGTGTTATTTCATAGAACAAAGGGAAAATAAGAGACCAAAAAGTTGAACCAAACCCTAATTATAAATAGTATTTCAGTGTAAATACCATCAGCCAGGAGCTGCCTAACAGTGACAGTATGTCCATTTAATGGAATATTATACAGGCATTAGAAATTGTGATATGTATCTTCATATATTGATAGAAAAATGTTCAGGATATAACATCATTTAGGAAATGCAGGGTACTTATAGTAAGTATAGAGTAGGATGTTGTTTTTTTCAAAAAGGAAAAATTATATATATCCTGAAAAGAGATCTCAAAAAAAGGTAAACTGATATAAACATCAACACTTACTGAGTGGTGATTTTCAATTTGTTCTTCATGCATTTATGTAGAGCCTAAATTTAAAAATTACTTTATTAACCATGAAAAGCATTTTTTCACGTTAAGAAAAGGTGTTCTTTAAAATGTTCCAAATTTCTTCATACAAAGTACGTGTGTTGCAAGGCATTTTGTGTGTGTGTGTGTGTGTGTGTTGCTCTGGTTTTGAAAGTACAAGTGATAGTGTGGTGTCAG
>NW_011446169.1:0-694 GCF_000754665.1 Bison bison bison | reverse complement strand
CCATGGACTGCAGCCCACCAGGCTTCTCCATCCATGGGATTTTCCAGGCAAGAGTACTGGAGTGGGGTGCCATTGCCTTCTCCATATATAGTAGTTACATGAGTTAATTAGACTTTTCCCATTGTTTCAGGTAAGATTATGTCCCAGTTGGTCCTGTGAGCCCATATTGCCTCAGTTTGTGAGGAACATAATACTAGCTGTCCAGTTTAGTGATGTTAAGACTGATCTGTAGTAGAGCTGTAGTTCCATCCTTATCCCTCCATTAAAAAGTGCCAAATAAATTTGTCATCTAATATTTTACCATTCATTGGTCAAGTCCCACACTGATTATTCATTAGAGGTTGCAAATTTGTAATTTTGAATTTAACATCTCTCCTCCTCATTTATCAGTTGGAAGTCATCTATAAAGAAGAAATCTTTATTGTTTATTTTTTAGATAGTAATATGTATTTTATTCAGACAGGAAAGGCAGAATAAGTGCTTCTTTCTTATAATTTTGTAATTTTCATAACAGTGAGTTGGGACCACCATAATTTCCAAATATAATGTTATTTTGGTTTTGTATGGTTGTAAATCCATAGTTCAAAAAATATATTCAATATGTTTCTGTCCAATGCAGGCATTAAACCTTTGGGGTACTTAAACTGTCCCATTTTATGCCACTTGAATTCAGATTTTCTTCTGGGTCCTTTTG
>NW_011446168.1:0-694 GCF_000754665.1 Bison bison bison | reverse complement strand
GTTTCATCAATATATTGCCTACACATTGAATGCTTTAAAAAAAATTGACCTTACAAAAATGTCACAACAGAGGCACCTTTCTGATTTTCTGTTAATTCAACTTGTATAGTGTTTTAGATTACAAAGCGTGATTACGAGCATAGCTTCTTTCCTTACCACAGCCACCTCAAAATGGCATTATTGTTCCTGTCTTGTTATTATTCCCATGTCACATATGGAAAACTGAAGTTTAGATGTAAAATGGCTTTGCCAGGGGCAAATGGTAAGTTGGCAGCAAAAGCTGAGTCTAGAAATATTTAAGTTTACTTAGTGCAAAATTATAGTATATTTTGAGAAATATAGAAATCAGTGAATGGAAAAAAATGTGTCCATCTTATTTCTAACTTTTTTCCACCATGGTCATTGGGTCTCCTCTCTATTCTTTCTACCTTGGATGAATAGAATGAAACCTGGAACTCCAATCTGGTTGCTTTGATTTAATTGTCTGTAGTTTTGGTGTCTCTGGTACTTTGAGTCTCTCTTCTGCCATGAAGTAGTCACCACTGTCACCAAATCAGGCTTGGTCTGCTTGCCACATGCTGCTGCTGCTGAGTCACTTCAGTCGTGTCCGATTCTGTGCGACCCTAGAGACGGCAGCCCACCAGGCTCCCCCGTCCCTGGGATTCTCCAGGCAAGAATACTGGAGTGGGTTGCC
>NW_011446167.1:0-694 GCF_000754665.1 Bison bison bison | reverse complement strand
CTTCATTTAATCCTCACTGCAACCCCACAAAGTAGGTATTACCCAGCCCACTTTACAGATAAGGAGACAGGCACTAAAAGGATACATAACCTGCCCAAAGTCACACAGCTGCAAAACAGCAGCCTGAGATTGGAGGCACATGGCAGAGGTACGTGGCTCCTGGTATGTATAAACTTTCTGTTCTACAGTTTCATATACCTCAGTTACTATTAATTTTACTGCATGGGAATTTAGGATAGTGGTCAGATTGTAACAGAAATATTTAGCTAAAGATGAGCTTGATGTTTTGCAGGAGACCTGGGTTCGATCCCCACGTTAGGAAGATTTCCTGGAGGAGTGCATGGCAACCCACTCCAGTGTTCTTGCCTGGAGAATTCCCAAGAACAGAGAAACCTGGTGGGCTACAGTCCATGGGGTCGCAAAGAGTCGGATACAACTGAGTCACTAAGCACAGCACAGAAGACTTGTTGCTTATAAAGAAAAAAAGTAATGGTAGCCTGTGACCATCATGGGAGTAATTCATTGGTAAATTTATTTAAGACATATTTGAGGGCTCAGCACTGTTTTAGAGGATGAATACACAGCTATGGATGAGACAAAATTGTATGGTTTTACCTCTGTACCTTTTGCTGAGAATGTACCTACACACACACACACACACACACACACACACACACACACACATATATACACG
>NW_011446166.1:0-694 GCF_000754665.1 Bison bison bison | reverse complement strand
GTTGCCAGTCTATTCAGTTTTGAATTGGTGGAGGATGGAGTGTAGAAAGAGAAAACATGGGCACATACTAATTTAATACTCATATATCTCTACTCTCCACCCTTTCATCCTTTCTCCAGGGGAGGCAAACAAACAGAAAGGAATAAGTATTATTCAGCTGGTCTCCCAGAGAACACATGACAAAAACCCAACTTAAACTAGATTAGCAGAGAGGAGAAGAGGATTAATTTCCTCATGTGATCCTAACTGCAAGAACAGACATAAAGCAGTCTTAAAGGCTCTGATCTTTTCAGAGCCCTCCAGCTCTTGTTTCTGCTTCTCTCCAGAAGTCAGTTTCATTCTCAACTATTACAAACAAGCTGATTTCTTCCCAAGGCTGGAACAATGGCTGCCAGTGGGTCTTGGCCCCAAGTTTTTCCAGATTCAGTAATATGGTAGATGATTTGCAAATACTACTGTAGTGATTCCTTCCAACCTTATACACAAAAGCCTTTGCAGTATTATTTTGTCATTCCTCCGTTAAGAGGTGAAGTATGTTTGCTTTTGTCTTAAATCTAAGCTAGCCCTGTGATTCACTGTGACCAAAATACAGAAGTAATGTTTTTTAATGTCAACTTTTGGCATCAAGAGACCTTCAGCTTCTGTTTTTGTCCTCATAGAGCGCTTTCACTACCGTGAAAGGAAAGCCAGGATG
>NW_011446165.1:0-694 GCF_000754665.1 Bison bison bison | reverse complement strand
GCCTGGCGTGCTGTGATTCATGGGGTGGCAAAGAGTCGGACATGACAGAGCGACTGAACTGAACTGAACTGAGAGAATAAAAATATCCCAGGCCTACATGTAATATAATGACTGTTAAGTTTGGTTATTCACAAACTTATCATTTATATATATATAATATATATATGTATGTAGATATAATATTTTAATACATATTGTATAATACTATGCATGCTTTCTGTAACTTTTACAAATTTTGATATAGCATACATAGTGTTCTATCGCAGATATGCTAATGGTTTTGTTTTTTTTTAAGGGCTTTTTTTTTTTAAACAGCCATATAGTATTTATTTAACCAAATCCATAATCCCTAATTGGTGGGGATTTAAGTTGTTTTCTTTTGTTGTTGCTGTTATACAATGAACATCTTCATATATGTATATATTTGAGGAGCTTGTTTATTCTAATAAATTTCTTAAGGCATCATTGCCAGTCAAGGGTCTAAAGTGATCTTTATTTCCAGATTTTCCTCAAGGAAAGGGTATTTACTCCTAACAGTGTATGAGAACTGTTTCTTCATTGAATTGGACTTCTAGTTAATGTAATCAGCATTAATTTTTTAAAAATCTGACATGTATACCTGTGGCGGATTCATTTTGATATTTGGCAAAACTAATACAATTATGTAAAGTTTAAAAATAAAATAAAATTAGAG
>NW_011446164.1:0-695 GCF_000754665.1 Bison bison bison | reverse complement strand
TAGCTAGCTCACTTTAAATAATAGCAAGTAACTTTCTATGTGAGGAGATGCATGAACCAAATTAAAAAGCAATTTAAAAATAGAAAGCTCACTACACATAATGCCACTAGAGTAACAAAGCTATCTTAGATTTTCTATAGATGCTTCTGGTGCTTGCTTATATATTTGGTTCATATCACTGTCACCAGAGTTCATATATAATTAGTAAATTCTTTGCTGTCTTAATGATTAGCCATCTGAGGTATATCACTATTGGCCAAAGGATATACAGCGATGGCTACTGGGCTCTCATGGATAAAGTTCTCTCTTAGAAAGAGTAGTTGGCAAGATGTCAGCAAAGGCATGCTCTGTGTTCTTGTCTAAGAGTCAAGTAAGGAGTACCTTATCTGTATTTTTATTTTAAAAGTGGTAATTAATTATTAAGTGTGTTTACTGAGACTTATTATATGCTGGGCATCATGTCAAATCCCGGGTGTAACAATCCCTGCTTTTAAGGAGATAGAAAATCTCCTTTGTGAAAAGTCAGGACAGCATGAAATAGTAGGAGAGGTATTCAGGGTTCTCTAGGAAAAGACAGCAGGTAGTCTGGTTTCAAGAAGTTCAGTGTGGGTCATCAAGAAGTTCACTGTGGCTGAAGCAGAGTATGTGAGGCAAGCCAGCAAAACGCTGAGGCCAGAGAAACAGCGGGGACTAGG
>NW_011446163.1:0-695 GCF_000754665.1 Bison bison bison | reverse complement strand
TTACTCTGAGAGAATCCAGGCATACATATATATATATATATATATATATATATATAAACACACACATACTCATATATAATACATGACTTCATTTATATAAACATTTAGAAAATGTAAATTAATTGATAGTAGCAGAAAACAGACCAAAATTTGTTAGGGATAAGAGAAGGACAGGAGGGAAGGATTACCAAGGACATGATGAAACTTTAGGAAGTGATAGGTATGTTCACTATCTTGATTACTGTGATAGTTTCATAACTGTATATATATGTCAATATATCTCAATTGTATACTTTTAATATGGGCAGTTTTTTGTATGTCAATTACACAGGAAAAGAAAGTGTTTTTTTTGTTGTTGTTGTAAAAGATGGTAAAAGTCATAACCCAGTAGGTGTACTCTTCTGAAGCACAGAGATTCAACTAAATGATTAAGTTAAGTGGCCCAGGAACAATTACCATGTAAATGCATTTGTAGGTCAATGACTAACTGAAGTCTAATGAATTATTTTAACCTACATAAGGGTTTTCAAGTAAAAGTGGCTTTGGAATTAGGATCTGGGTCTCAATTAGAATCTCAAGCAAAATAGGGCGTGCCTTGACTCACAATTCTCACCTTGCTTAATTGAAGTGAATCTTGCTTTAGCAGTGGAGCTGGAAGCTCACTTGTGCTTTCCGTTGCCCCCATTTTACTTGAT
>NW_011446162.1:0-695 GCF_000754665.1 Bison bison bison | reverse complement strand
TCAACAGTGGGGAAGTTTTTCCTAGAAGTCCCCCAGCAGACTTTCCCAGGTGTCTCTTTGGTCAAAAGCTGGTCACATGGCTACTCCTAAGTCAAACATTGCCAAGGGAAACCATTTCCACAGCTAGCTTAAAATAATCAGGATTCAGTGTGGGTGCATTGGTCCCAGCCCTGGCAGCACCTGGGTTGGAGCAGGTGGCCGGGCACAGAGGGGCTCAGAGGAGCCGAGTTCTGTGTCAAACATACAATGTTCTATGTCAAATTTATTCCATAAAAAAGTTTGAAAGGTCTCACATGTGTGGAGGCAAGAGTGGAAATGCGGATAAGTTAAGAGATTGGTGGTGGGTAATGGTGGTAAGAATGGGATGGTATGGTAAAAGTGGAGAGAGGCTAGGGGTTTGAAGGATGTTGGAGAGGACACTGAGACTTCTTAATTGATTATATAAAGGCCAGGGGAGAAAATGTAAAAGATATACCAAAGGTTTCCAGTTATGGAACTAGCCATTCACTGAGATGAAGATTCAAGTACACAGGTGCAGGCGTTGGGATTGTGAGAGAAGTTATCAGGTAGGCAGTCGATGCCTCTCGATATCTCATCTTACCTACTATCCTCTCAGGGGAGGCTCACAGTGCTCAGGGTAGGCCACTCACCCTGCTACATATTCTTAAGAACTCCATTCAGAATGTTGATCACCG
>NW_011446161.1:0-695 GCF_000754665.1 Bison bison bison | reverse complement strand
TAACGATTCACTCTCAGCTAATTTTTTTAATGGTGTTGTTTTTTTTTTCTCCATGTAAAATAATTTTGCGACTCTGCAGCTACAACACATTGCTATAATTAATGGGACTTGCTTTCTACTTGGATGCTCAAGAAGCCTCAGTGCCACATGGAAATTAAGAAGCGATGAGGCGGGGCTAAACAGCAGAGCAAGGACAAAGATGAGAAATTGTCTTCAAACTGAGGACTACAAACAGCGAGCACATGAACAAAAAGAAAAGTTTTCCCAGGTTATGGAAATATTTAGGCAGAAGCGTCGCCCTTTAGTTTTGATTTACCATATTGCATTGCTAATGGGAGAGATGAAAGCATTTTTTTTTCCATTGGCTCTATTGGAACTAAAGTATATTTTGAATATTTTCTCCTTTTTTCCCCTTAAGATGCATTCTCCTTGTCCATTAATGTGCGTGGGAGAAGCATTTGTTATCATTTTTTATTATTTGACTCACGTTTCTTCCCTTGTCATTGCTTCAATGTGCTTGAAGCGGGGTCTAGGAGAGAGTTCAAACCAGACATTACCTGCTGTGACGCCCCATCAGCTGTGATGGTTTGATACGTGGATTTATCCGTAAGCCTTGCCCAGTGGTCAAGGGCAGTTATCTAAAGCCTGTCCCTCATAGCTTTCTTCACTTCTGAGCTTTGAGATGGCTTGAACTT
>NW_011446160.1:0-695 GCF_000754665.1 Bison bison bison | reverse complement strand
CTGGGGGGTGGGGCTAGAGCTGGTCCTCGGGAAGGGGCCTGCTGGCTGCTGACTTAGTACAGCTGTGCCAGAGGAGGGACAAGTCCCAGGCGACCAGGAAGAGCAGCCCCTTCTGCTCTGCAGAAGGACGCCTTTCCCTGCACCTCCCCCCACCCCGTACCCCCGCACCGTGTATGAGTGCACGTGCCTGCAGAGGAAATGGTTCACACCCAAGTGCAAAGGTGGGGGTTGGAGCATGCAGCTGAGGGATTAAAGGAGCCTGGAGGAGGAAATGAGATGGGGGTGAGACTAGGAGGGAGCGCAGCGGACACTGGTAGAAATGCCTTCCACGCCTGACAGGGGCTAATGGATGGACGGCAGAGACATTCAAGGCAGACCGTCCACTGCACGTCCTGTGGCACTGAGCGAATAGGCACAAAGAACAATGATCATGCTCCATTTGCTTTTCTGCTTTCAATTTTCTGAGGCACCCCCAAACTGTTTTCTGTCCAAGTGGCACCATTTGACATTCCCACCAGCAGCGCCCAAGAGTTCCAATTTCTCCACATGCTCTGCAACTCGTATTATTTTCTATTTCATCCAGTCTTGTTTCCCAAGCCCAGAGATCCTTCCAGGTGAAGGAAAGTAAGACCTTCCCTCTGGGCTCTGTGTGTGTGTGTGTGTGTGTGTGTGTGTGTGCGCGTGCGCGCGCACAT
>NW_011446159.1:0-695 GCF_000754665.1 Bison bison bison | reverse complement strand
TGCTTTCCTGCCATGGTTCATTTTTCAGTATAAACCAGATCGTTTTCTCTGGCACAATTTAAACTTACAATTTCAGAACTATAACTATGGATATGAAGCTCTTAATCATCAAGGCATTTTTTCTAAACACTTAAGCTGATGCAATTTTCAGAAATGCAGAAAACAAATTTTGCAATCAGTTTTCCCAATGATTGAAAAGAAGGCAAAAGGACAGATAGGAGAGACATAATTATATGGTACATTTAGTCAACAACTGTGCAGATAAAATGTCAAAAAGTAAGGGCCTCTATCAGGCATTTTAATGTTATGGATTTTTTCTTTTTTTGAATTTTGTTTATTAGGACCTCCCATCACTGGCCTAGATTCTAATCCTGGCCTTTCTACCTACAAATAATAAGACTTTGAGGACATGATGTCTCTAAATCTCAATTTTCTCATGTGTGAAATGGGAATAAGAATGGTACTTCTTGCATAGTAGTTAAGGAAATAAATGGCAATAATGTATATGAAATTTGGCAACATATTTAAGGTAGTAAACACAACGTATTCTTTCTGAATACTTAGTTCCTATGCTGTACAAGTTGTTAAATAATTTAAACATTGCTCCCAGTCTGTAATGAGGAGGAACTGGGAAGAAAGACAGCATTACCAAGCAGAGAAGTACTTGGTCTGGTGCCAGCTCATTGAGGATGTGC
>NW_011446158.1:0-695 GCF_000754665.1 Bison bison bison | reverse complement strand
CTTTTCCAGACTAGCTTATTTTACTTAATAACATTCATTCAGGTTTCATCCATTTCTTTTTGCAATTTGAGCTCATTTCTCTTTATTCTTGAATATTGTTACATTGAAGTACCTTAGTTTGTATTTTCTATTCAGCGATTAAAGGACATTTTGCTGCCTTCCAATCTGTGCATGTGTGTGAGAGAGACTGAGAGAGAGTAGGGATTAAAATGTTACATAATGCATGTGCATGTTTTTGTGTGGCCATTAGCTTTCATATCATTTGCTGAACTATCTAGCAGGCTAATTGCTGGATCATATGGCATGGCAATGTTTAGCTACGAAAGAAATTGCTTCCAAAGTGACTGTATCATTTTGTATTCCTCAATGAATGAGATCTGTTGTTCCTCACCTTTGCCAGTAATTGGTATTGTCAGATTTTTGTATTTGGCAATTCCAATAAATGTGCAGTGGTATCTCATTGATTTCACCAGTCTACTTTAAAAAGTTATCTTATTTCCATATTCCCATTGTAGCATTTCCACTGTGTTTTATTACCGTATATTCGTCAGGTGTTTTATCTTTAAACTGAAGTGTAAACAGATCTTCTGTTCAGTAAATCTTCTGCTGCTGTTTATACCATCAGTTATTACATTGCTAAATTAGTCCTCTAATAATTTTTTCATGAAAGACTCATAACTTTAGATCATGTGTAT
>NW_011446157.1:0-695 GCF_000754665.1 Bison bison bison | reverse complement strand
GCAACCTGCATCCATACCTCATAAGGAGACCAGTGCCTGTGGTGCCATGGCAACCTGCATCCATACCTCATAAGGAGACCAGTGCCTGTGGTGCCATGGCAACCTGCATCCATACCTCATAAGGAGACCAGTGCCTGTGGTGCCATGGCAACCTGCATCCATACCTCATAAGGAGACCAGTGCCTGTGGTGCCATGGCAACCTGCATCCATACCTCATAAGGAGACCAGTGCCTGTGGTGCCATGGCAACCTGCATCCATACCTCATAAGGAGACCAGTGCCTGTGGTGCCATGGCAACCTGCATCCATACCTCATAAGGAGACCAGTGCCTGTGGTGCCATGGCAACCTGCATCCATACCTCATAAGGAGACCAGTGCCTGTGGTGCCATGGCAACCTGCATCCATACCTCTGCCTCCAGAGAGCATTTTCATTTACAGCTGAGGGCCTAACATGCGCTGCTGTTCACATGGGACTAGGGGGATCCTGTGGAAGATCAGTGAGGGAGGCTGCACTCGGAGAACTTTCTCAAGTAATTAAAGTTTAAAATTCAGATGATTCATTTGCTACGTAATGTGCTCAGAGAACAGTTTTAAATCCAAGGCTGTCCATAGTGTGTCTTCTAATAAATTCTTCAGGGGAACACTATGCCTTGAGTTCCTGGTATTTAAAGTTATTTGTCTTTTTTTTTTTTT
>NW_011446156.1:0-695 GCF_000754665.1 Bison bison bison | reverse complement strand
GCAGAAACCAACAAAATATCGTAAAGCAATTATCCTCTAATTAAAAATAAATAAATGAAAAAAAAAAAACCACACAAGCTCTAGAGGCAGATGGCCTAGTTTCAAACCTGACTCTGCCATTTCCCGTCTGTGGGCCTTGTGTGAAAAGTTACTTAATCGTCCTGTGCCTCATTTTCCTCCTTTGTAAAACAGAGGAGATAATAAGGATAATTACAATTGAGTTGTGAGGATTAAGAAGAGCCCAGAGCATAGATGGATGCTTATTAGGTTCTTATTAAATACTAGTGAGCTGTTGTGACAGTTATTAAAGTTCCTGATTTTTAAGTGTTGTTTTAGAACAGTTTGCTAAGATGATATCAATTATTGTTTACCTGACCAACCCCTTGCTGAAGCATTATACACAGTCAGTCACATATACATTAAAAAATAAATAAAAGTGCCATTATTAGAAAATATCATTATAAAAGATTCGGAGCCAATGTAAGAGCTAATTGAAGTAATGTGTATTATAGCACTTCTGATTCTTCAGGATATTTAATTCATTCAAATACACAAACACTTTCTTGGTCAAATGCATTGATATTATGCAGATTTTGTCTATAAATGTCCCAAAACTGTTTTAAAGTGAAGCTGAAGACTCTAACGGTATTTATTAGCCACTTTTTTTCATCTGTGCTCTTGCTTATTTCCTTTTG
>NW_011446155.1:0-695 GCF_000754665.1 Bison bison bison | reverse complement strand
AGTCTAAAGTTCTCACCTACATTTGATTTGTCCCTACTTTCTCCACATAACCTACTGATTGCTACATCTTATCGATCCCATTAATCCCACCTCCACAGTTGTTTATGTAAACCATGGGATCTTCTGAATTCTCGACCTGACTCCGCTTGTTCAGGCTGCTGTCACTTCTGGCCCAGTCTTCTGATCTACCCGCCTGTCCTTCATTTCCCCCATCCTGATCCTTCCTTCCTTCCTGATTTCCCTAAAACTCTTCAGTGGCTTCCAAGGGTTTACCATATAAAATCAGAAATTCACAACCTGACACTCTAGGCCTTCTAAAATCTGGTCTAATTCCTTGGGACCATATGAAACATCCATTACCCACTTGATAGCCCCTCAAATGCATGAAGACAGTAAAACATTTATTTTCTCTCATCCTCATGTTCTCTCCAGTCTAAACATCCCCAGGTGTTCACAAGATGTGGGTTTTTGACTTCCTACTGCTTTTTTTCTACTGCTTTTATTCCTTGAAAGTAAAAGTGTAGTCACTCAGTCGTGTTCAGCTCTTTTCGACCCCATGGGCTGTCGCCCACCAAGCTCCTCTGTCCATGCGATTCTCCAGGCAAGAATACTGGAATGGGTTGCTGTTCCCTTCTCCAGGGGATCTTCCCAACCCAGGGATCAAACCCAGGTCTTCTGCATTGCAGGCAGATTCT
>NW_011446154.1:0-695 GCF_000754665.1 Bison bison bison | reverse complement strand
TGCCCGACTCTGTGCAACCCCATACACGGCTCCACCGTCCCTGGGATTCTCCAGGCAAGAATACTGGAGTGGGTTGCCATTTCCTTCTCCATAACAAAACATAACAAAACAAAACTGAATGCCTACTGCATAAGCCACATAATCAGCCTCCCACACCATAAGCTACAGGAGATGTTTTCCTTTGAAGATCTAACTTTAACAATTTGTCATGAATTTTTGTAACACCTCAGTGAGAGTTTTTAGGAGACACATCAGCTGATCTTTAATTAGGCAAATGAAGACTATTTGCAAAAAAAAAATCTTTTAAATGTAAAGACATGACTTTAGAAACATTCTGTTTAGAGAGTGGGCTCCCTAGGTGGCGTTAGTAGTAAAGAATCCTCCTGCCAATGTGGGAGACACAAGGGATACACATTTGATATCTGGATAAGGAAAATCCGCTGGAGAAGGGAATGGCAGCCCACTCCAGTATTATTGCCTGGAGAATTCCATGGACAGAACAACCTGGTGGGCTACAGGCCATGGAGTCACAAAGAGTCAAACAGGACTGAGTGACTGAGCACACTGTTTAGAGTGTGTGTGTGTGTGTGTGTGTGTGTGTGTATGAAAGTTCCTCAGTCATGTCTGACTCTGTGTATAAGACTCTGTGTAAGCCCTGTGTATAAGGGCTTACCTTATACACACCAAGGAAATCA
>NW_011446153.1:0-695 GCF_000754665.1 Bison bison bison | reverse complement strand
GAAAAAAAAATCACGGTAGGCAGAAACTCCATTTTTTTTAACCACTTCATACTTCTGTCAGTGTGATGTTGAACAAGTGCCATTAATCAAGAGTGCTGTTATTCATTAAGATCAGTGATGTACTTGAATTGTTACTGTAGTATCATTGTTCAGAGCCTCTGGAAGAGCTTTAAAGAAGGGAAGAATTTATAGCTATAGTTTACAGCTAAGACTGTAAAGAACTTTCCCCACTATTAACCACATGTTAAACGTGGTAATAATAGTAATAATACCTTGTATTTATACAGTGACTATCTTCTGGGAAACACAAACTGCCACCTCAATAAACAGTAGTGCCTTCATTGTCAACAGCATCCTTTTAAAGAAAGCTAGAGGGAGGTATTATTACCCTCTTTGCTATCAGGCCAATGATATGTTCTTTGTGTTTACAGATATCTGTGATGTTACGCTGCAGGGGAGGTGACAGACGGGAAGGGAGGAAGCGGGAACGGTAGATGGGTGGTGGTGGTGGGAGTGAGTTAAAGAATTCTGTGTATCTTTTGAAGAACTGTGCCAAAATGAATCCTTCTGCTGTGTCAGATCAGATCAGATCAGTCGCACAGTCGTGTCCAACTCTTTGCGACCCCATGAATCGCAGCACGCAAGGCCTCCCTGTCCATCACCAATTCCCGGAGTTCACTCAGACTCACGTCCAT
>NW_011446152.1:0-695 GCF_000754665.1 Bison bison bison | reverse complement strand
CCCAAAAAAAGGTCAGAAAAGAAAAAGAGACCTTTTAAAAATTGCTTTATTCTCATTTATTTCTTTTCTGACCTTTTTTTGGGGGGAGGGGGGGGTCTAGGTCTGTGTTTCAACCTATATAAGTTTCCTTCTCCCAGAGGAACTTATTTTAACACCACTTGCAGGGACCATTTGCTGGTGGTGAATTCTTTTAGTTTTTTTGACAAATTAATTATTTATCCTTCATTTTTGAAAGACAATTTCACTGAATATAAAATTATAGAATGATGATTTTATTCTTTTAACACTTTAAATATTTTTACTCTATTCTCTTCTGGCTTGCATAAGCCCACTGAAATTCTGGTCCTCATTCCTCTGCTATAATGATATTGCACCCATCTCTGGGTCTTTTCAAGATATTTTTGTCTTTGATTTTTTCTGTGTGTGTGAAGTTTGAATATGCTATGCATAGGTATAGATTTTTGGGTACTTTTTCTGTCTGATGTTCTCAGAGTCTTCTGGACCTCTGGTTTGGTGTCTGCATTAATTTTGGAATATTCTTGGTGATTATTAATTCAAATATTTCTTCTGGTTTTTCAAAGTGCCTTTTAAAAATTGTCTTGCATTTCTAATTAAAACCACTATGGGGTACCATTTCAGGCCAGTCAGAATGGCTGCAATCCAAAAGTCTACAAGCAATAAATGCTGGAGAGGGT
>NW_011446151.1:0-695 GCF_000754665.1 Bison bison bison | reverse complement strand
TAGCCATTCTTAACCCTGTCTATGTATAATTAGTATCACTTCCCAATTAAAACAATGATGTCATGAGTGTTGTATGAGCCCCTATCTCTTAGCAAAAAATTCTTTATCAAAAGAGAAACAGTGAAGACTCAGTTGTAGAGAACAGAATCCACTTGTTATGACTTAAGCAGACATGATTTATTTACCGTGGCATACTAAATAGCTTTAAAAATTGTTGGTATGTATCATTCTGGGTCCAGTCAAGAGATAAAAGGCATGTAGTAACTTAATAGGGAAAGAGTAAAGAATTATAGACCACTTGATCTTAGCCAAAAGGCTGAGACGTGGTGCTGGGAAAACTGGACAGCTCTAACACCATACACAAAAATAAAGTTGAAACGGATCAAAGACCTAAATGTAAGGCCAGACATTGTAAAACTCCTAGAGGAAAACATAGGCAGGACAGAGGAAAACAGGCAAAACACTCATTGAAGGAATATCCTTTTTGATCTAATCAGAGTCAGATAGTAGGTATTTTGTATCTTTTAGAACAGGTGACCCTAACAGAAGCAGAAGATATTAAGAAGACATGGCAAGAATACACAGAAGAAATGTACAAAAAAGATCTTCATGACCCAGATAATAAAGATGGTGTGATCACTCACCTAGAGCCAGACATCCTGGAATGTGAAGTCAGGTGGGCCTTAGGAAGCATC
>NW_011446150.1:0-695 GCF_000754665.1 Bison bison bison | reverse complement strand
GAAACCAACAAAATATCGTAAAGCAATTATCCTCTAATTAAAAATAAATAAATGAAAAAAAAAAAAAAACCACACAAGCTCTAGAGGCAGATGGCCTAGTTTCAAACCTGACTCTGCCATTTCCCGTCTGTGGGCCTTGTGTGAAAAGTTACTTAATCGTCCTGTGCCTCATTTTCCTCCTTTGTAAAACAGAGGAGATAATAAGGATAATTACAATTGAGTTGTGAGGATTAAGAAGAGCCCAGAGCATAGATGGATGCTTATTAGGTTCTTATTAAATACTAGTGAGCTGTTGTGACAGTTATTAAAGTTCCTGATTTTTAAGTGTTGTTTTAGAACAGTTTGCTAAGATGATATCAATTATTGTTTACCTGACCAACCCCTTGCTGAAGCATTATACACAGTCAGTCACATATACATTAAAAAATAAATAAAAGTGCCATTATTAGAAAATATCATTATAAAAGATTCGGAGCCAATGTAAGAGCTAATTGAAGTAATGTGTATTATAGCACTTCTGATTCTTCAGGATATTTAATTCATTCAAATACACAAACACTTTCTTGGTCAAATGCATTGATATTATGCAGATTTTGTCTATAAATGTCCCAAAACTGTTTTAAAGTGAAGCTGAAGACTCTAACGGTATTTATTAGCCACTTTTTTTCATCTGTGCTCTTGCTTATTTCCTTTTG
>NW_011446149.1:0-695 GCF_000754665.1 Bison bison bison | reverse complement strand
GAATATTCAAAAGCATTCCTTAGGACCTTGTGAAGTACTTTAAACAGTTAAAAATACAAAAGACAATCCAATAGGATTCCTCTAGGAATCTTTTTTATAAGCTGAAGAATCCTTTCAAAATGTGAGTAATTCCTCAATAGAACAGACTAGAAAGTCCAGAAATAAACTGAAATATATACAAGAATTTAGTACATGCTAAAGGTGGTATTTAAATCTGAGGGGAAGAGATTGTTACATAAATGATGTTGAGATAACTAGGTAGAAATTTGGGACAAAATAAAGCTGAATCTGTCAGCTCACACCTGACCCAAAATAAATTCCAGATGAATCAGAGCTTTAAAATGACAAATAAAACTGTGAAAAAGACTAGAAATAAAAAAGCATTCTGTGGCCTGAGCTGACATAGTACATGCTACGCAATGTCCTTGTAAGGTCACAGTGAAATTGTGGAAACTTTGGTAGGACAAGCGGGATCCAACTCTTCCCCTGAGGCTGGGAAAAGATTTGGTTAGGCAGAAGGGAAAAAAGCTAAAGGATGTTTGGTATTTACATTTTGTCACAGTGACAAGCTATCAAGTTAGTCATGCAATCAAATATGGCATATTTGGAGAACAGTAGGAACCCTGATTCGGAGAAGGCAATGGCACCCCACTCCAGTACTCTTGCCTGGAAAATCCCATGGATAGAGGAGCCTG
>NW_011446148.1:0-695 GCF_000754665.1 Bison bison bison | reverse complement strand
TCCGATCTGTTGGGAACACAGAAGAGACACCTCTCTGGCCCCGTAACCGTCACGCATTCAGGGTCTTCTGCAGCGGAGTTGCATTTTAGCTAGGTGCCTAGGTGTTTTGCGTGGCTGTTCAAGTTTGAGGAGCCTTGGCTGGTAGACACTTAAGAATCTATCTGTGTTTGTGTGTGTGTGTGTTTTATTTAGCAAATATTTCTTGATGGCTCATTTTCTCTGTGGTTCTGTGGGAATTGTAAAAGCAGGAGGGCACCTCCTCTGCTCCTTTATTGAACGATAACTTCTCACTTGTCCTGCCCCATGGTGGTCATCACAGAAGGACTGATGGTCTTTATAGCTCTTGGCCACTGGCCATCATTGTCAGAGCTGGCTTCTGCTGAAGATCCACACTCTTGCTCTGTGTCAGGAAGGTTGTACCAGAAAGATACACCTGGAAGCTGCTTGCTTGATCACTGTACCCAGATGAAAGGAGACATGGAAGGGAAATGTGCTGTTTTTGAACAGCTGGCACCACCTGAATGATCAAATACAACCAACATACTCCACAGTGAATGCATCTCATCAACCAATGGCCATACCACTGGGCCAGTGAGCAGATTTGATCCCTTCAACCGCAGATGCCATCAGCCATCCTAGGTGATTCATTCACACAAGCTCTCAGAACTGCAGAACTCAACCCAAGAAGGGGTTGA
>NW_011446146.1:0-696 GCF_000754665.1 Bison bison bison | reverse complement strand
TATCACATTCACAGGATATAGGCCAACATTAAAAAAAAACAAAAACAAAACCAATCCTGTCTATATGCTAGCAATCAACCACTAGAAACCAAAATTAAAAGCACCATACTATTTGCAAATTAAGGTATGTATCTAACAAGTCATATATAGACTCTGGATGCTAAAACCCAAAACTGTTGATGAAAATATCAAAAACAATTTTAAGTAAATGAAAAGTCATACCATCCATAAAATGGAAGAGTCAACATAGCTGCCATTTCTCCCCAAAGTGATCTATTAGTTTAATATATTTACTACTAAAATCTCAAAATATTTTATAGATGTAGTTAAGACAGTTCTATATGGAAAAGCAAAGATACCATAATAGGTAAAACAGTTCTGAAGAAGAATAAAATTGGAGAAATCACATCACCTAATTTTAAAAACTTATCATATGGCTATACAACAGTAATCAGCCAGAGGAAAAGGCATACAGGTATAAATGGAACAGAGACCAAAAGCAGAACCATATACAAAATACAGCCAACTGATTTTTACAGAGGTATAAAACAACTTAAGGGCCTCCAAGGTGGCTCAGTGGTAAAGAATCCACATGCCAATGCAGAAGACACAGGTTCAGTCTCCTGGTCAGGAAGATCCCCTGGAGAAGAAGATGGTAAGCCATTCCAGTATTCTTGCCTGGGAAATCCCATGGAC
>NW_011446145.1:0-696 GCF_000754665.1 Bison bison bison | reverse complement strand
CCCTCCAGGGCAGAGTCAAGAGGGGTGTGGAGAAGCACAAAGACAACATCAGACATGACAGAGAGGACTTTGTCATCAACTTCCCAAGCTCTCATTTACAGGGAAAGTGATCAGTGAGTGATGCTTCTGAGTGATAATTTAACCAGAAAACATGGAGTTCAATTCAAAACTCCACGAGATCGTCTGTCCTCAACCCTCTCCTTGCTGGGGGTCCATTCAGTAAATGGCAGTGCTCCAGAGTCATGCTAAGGGGAGGAGGGGGCTCATCTCACCTCTCTAAAGAAGACATCTGCAGGGGTCAGGTTGGACGGGACGTCACAGTCCCTCTTGTTCAAAGCCATCAGGATCACTGTGTTCATGAGGTCAGGAAGCCTCGAGTGGTGGTTCTTGAGGATGATGGCGGCAGCCAGCTTCTCGGCATGCTCACAGAGCAGTAGCCGCGTGGCCATTGGCATCCCTCTCACTGGAAAAGTGCTGAGACGTCTAAAGAGGCCGACCTTGTGGAAAGACGAACATGTGTTCTTAGAGAGCATTCAAAGTAAAACAGAGGAGGATGCAGTCGTATTTCCACCAGAAGCACAGTGGGCACAGAGAGGCTGGCCCCAGTCTCCCCCAGAAAAATCTCCTGCTGTCTGTCTTTGGGGCTGTTACACACACACACACACGCACACACACACGCAACCAGCCAGGGCAATT
>NW_011446144.1:0-696 GCF_000754665.1 Bison bison bison | reverse complement strand
TTGCACTTGATTTTACACTCATTTCTATTTTTTCTCCATAAAATGACTACAAGTCACCTCTTAGTAGAATGTCTCTTTCTCCTCACCCCCCATCTTAATGCCGCATGTTTTAAAGAAGTTTGAGGGATAATGTATTGAGTTATCTAGGATTGAGTTAATAAACGCTTCCCAAAAGAAGATTGTGAAAATAAGACTCTCATTAATAAATCTTATGAATATGGATTCTAATCCCATAAGTCTTTTACTGAACCCTATAAATAGTTTTTTCTAATTTGAACTGCATTCCAAACAAAAATAATTCAAAAGGTTAAAGAAATCCCATCTCCTAATAGCTTAGTGAGATGAGCCATACATTTTTCTGAACAACAACAACCAAAAATGCCTCACTCTTGTAACCATTTGTTACTTTTCACAGAACAGAACATACCAAACAAAACAACAAATAAAATTTGCGGGAATTTCAGTGACACTGAGTTGCAAAGAACTTTCCTTTAGATAGAATGATTACTCGGTAAGTCGAGGTGAGTGGAGGTGGGGGTTTTGAAACTGTCTACAAATTCTTTGACACTTTTCTCTGAAATTCCCTCCCCTTAAATATGTTCTGGCCTCAGTAACTGATTTCTACTTGACAGAGTCTGGGGAAACTGACTTTTGCTCTGTGGGAAAGCCCACCCTTAGCATCAGTCACTACGCTGC
>NW_011446143.1:0-696 GCF_000754665.1 Bison bison bison | reverse complement strand
TTGTTTTGGGGGGTCAGAAAAGTCTGACTTCTCCAGATACTGGTGCCAAAGAATGCTCCCATAACCTCCACATTTTAGCAGAAGTATTTGCTTGGTGTCACTCCTTTGTTTTTGCACACATAAAATCAGAAGGTTACACCGTCTCATTCTCACATGTAAAACTAAACCCAGAGAACCACTGAGCCAAAGGCAGAAGAAAGGTCAAAAGCCAGGAATAGTCCTAACCTCAAAATTTCAGAAATGGGTATTCCACCAGTACAGAGTAGGTTATTTGCTTTTTAGTAAAGAAAACATTCTTTTAAAAACTCAGCTGTTCTTGGAATTTTGGGCAAATGGCTAGATTTTAAAATATATTTTGTACTAGGAAACAGGAATAATCGTTTGGAAAGTGACATTAAAATTTTTTACAAATCAAAGTTCAAAGCCTCTAGGGATTCAGAAGTTCCAGAGTCTATCTTGGTGCCCTCTGAGTTTTCTCTCACACACGTGTGCACATATGCACACACACACACACACACACACACACACACACACACAAGGACAGAGTTTAAAGAGTCCAAACACAGAGCTCTAGTTACAATCTTGACTTTTTTTTTAAAGATAAACAAGGCTCTGTACCTTCAGAGTCTCAGTTTTCCCATCTGAAACATAATTACTATACTTTTTACTCACACAAACTGGTGAAATTTAAAGAAC
>NW_011446142.1:0-696 GCF_000754665.1 Bison bison bison | reverse complement strand
CTTCTGGGGCTGGATAATTTCCTGGTGAAAAGTATAGGACAATTTCAAGGACTGAGATTGTATCTTATTTATTTTTATTTCTAGCACCAAGGATCATATCTAATACAAGCAGGCGTTCAGTAAGTGTCTTTTGATTGAATGAATGAGGGAAGGCTGTGGAGGGTAGTTGTGCTCTGTGATTTTCCAGATTTATTCTCAATTCAGTCTTTGGTTGTATCTTCCCTCTTAACTCAGTTGGTAAAGAATCTGCCTGCAGTGCAGGAAACCTGGGTTTGATTCCTGGGTTAGGAAGATCCCCTGGAGAAGGGAATGGTAACCCACTCCAGTATTCTTGCCTGGAGAAACCCATGGACAGAGGAACCTGGCAGGCTACAGTCCATGGGGTCACAAAGAGTTGGACACGACTGAATGACTAACACTTTCACTTTCCTTATTTACAAGTGTGTGTCAAAATAATTCCCTGCATTGCGTGGGACAGAGACAAGATAGAATAGTTCAATACACAAATTCTGTCTTATAACCACATGTTGAGGCATAGATTAGCAATTTAAAGAAACTTCAAATTTTAATTTTCATAATATAGATAATAAGAATCTGTTATTCCCATTTGAATAATAGAGTTATTCATAAAATGTGGTGGTATCTGTGCATTTCATGTATCTCGATTAACATTAATGGTATCTCAATCTTCACTTT
>NW_011446141.1:0-696 GCF_000754665.1 Bison bison bison | reverse complement strand
TTGTATATCTCAGTCTCTAATGAAGCTCTAGACAATTTAATCCACAGAATTAACTGAATATTCCAACAATTTTTACAAACTTAAGATGAAGCTGTCTCTTGATTTTCAAAAACCGTATTTTTTCTGGAACCCCATAACAATAGATAATGTAATATAGGTCACTGTGTTAATCATTATATTAAATCACCTCACCTGTTTAATATAACCAAAATCTTTTGATGTCTGCATTTGCAGATGAGGATACTTAAGTATAGAAATTTTAAATAACTTGTTCATAGTCACAATGTTAATTTGTGAAAGCAGAAAGCGAAAATCACTGTCTGTCTAACTTTAAAGCTCAAGTTAACATGAATGCTAATAACTCTGGCATTAAATATTAAAGTGCATAGGTTGTTTCTATTTCATTTTAACTTGTGTTTATAAACCCCAAACCTTCCTGGTAAGAGATTCAAAAATTCAGAAATGGAAATTTTAACATGAAAAGGTTTGGAGTTTGCTATGATTCCAGTCAAAATTTCCTGCAAATATTCTTCTGAACTCAGAAGCAAGTAGACTTATAATTAAGGTTACTGTCTTTTTTATTTTTTTATCTCCGTCCAGGTAATCAGTGTATGACAGAAACTTACCCTGAAAATGTCATTATTTTCTAGAACAGATCTGTCATGGCCATCAATTCAGAATACCATCACAATGATG
>NW_011446140.1:0-696 GCF_000754665.1 Bison bison bison | reverse complement strand
TAACCACTGGACCAGCCGGGAAGCCCCTAAGCATCCTTCTTTTAAAGCAGGCTGTTTTGCTGAAGGCTTCTGATTTTTTTATTTTAACTGGAGAGCTAGCCTATAAATAATCTATATAAGATAATCAGAATGCTCCATAATACATACTAATTTATTCAGTCAATAAGAGCTTAATCTAGGTACTGAGAACACATCAGTAAACAACAACAAAAAAGAATCCCTGCTCTCATGGAACTTACATTCTAGTTGGGGGTGATGGGGAGGAAGGTTCAAGAGGGAGGAGACATGTATACCTATAGTTGATTCATGTTGATGTTTGGCAGAAAACAACACAATTCTGTAAATCAATTATCCTTCAATGAAAAATTTTAATAATATATATTAAAACATTATGTCAGCTGATGAATAAAGAAAAATAAAGCAAGGTAAGGGGGTAATAAATGACTGGGGAAAATTAGAGTCGAGGAAGGCTTTTCCAATAAAGCAGCACTTGAGCAAAAACATGAAGAAAGTAAGCACTGTATCAGTTCAGTTCAGTTGCTCAGTCATGTCCAACTCTTTGCGACCCAATGGACTGCAGCATGCCAGGCCTCCCTGTCCATCACCAACTCCCGGAGTCCACCTAAACCCATGTCTATTGAGTCAGTGATGCCATCCAACCATCTCATCCTCTGTCGTCCCCTTTTCCTCCTGCCT
>NW_011446139.1:0-696 GCF_000754665.1 Bison bison bison | reverse complement strand
GCAAGAATACTGAGTGGGCTGCCATGCCTTCCTCCAGAGAATCTTCTCAACCTAGAGACTGAACTGGCATCTCCTGTGTCACCTGCATTGCAGGCAGATTCGTTACCACTGAGCCACCAGCAAAGCCTAGGAAACAGGTTAGCATATGCTAAAATTTAAAAGACATAGTTTATTATTATTAATACACAATTCATTAAAAGCTAGTCCTATAAACTCTATCACCTTCCTCATCAGACTACTAATTCTCTTTTATCTTCATCCAGTCTAACTCAGTTAAAAATAAAAGTAAGATGAGTAGAATGACATTGGCAATAGATGTCCAGGGAAATTTTTTGATAAGATTTGTTTGCACTGAACCTCCATTTTGAGACTAACTTGTAAGAGAGCCTGACTGAATACTGCATTGTGCAGGAGACCTTCAGTCAGTAACTAAAGAAGACATTCTCAGTGACCTTCTTACATTCCTGTGACACTGACTGTAGCCCTGCATGTCAACCCCAAAACTTTCAATTTTTTTATTTAATTTAATTTTATTTTTTAACTTTACAATATTGTATCGGTTTTGCCATATATCAAAATGAATCCGACACAGGTATATATGTGTTCCCCATCCTGAACCCTCCTCCCTCCTCCCTCCCCATACCATCCCTCTGGGTTGTCCCAGCCCCAAGCATCCAGTATCGTGCATCGAACCTG
>NW_011446138.1:0-696 GCF_000754665.1 Bison bison bison | reverse complement strand
TCTCTAATGGCATCGCTGACTTGATGGATGTGAGTTTGAGCAAGGTCTGGGAGTTGGTGATGGAGCAGGAAGCCTGGCGTGCTGCAGTCCATGGGGTTGCAGAGTCGGATATGACTGAGCAACTGAACTGATTCTCTAATTAGGCTAAATACTTACAATGTTCAAATAATCAGGAAATACCTTGTTATGATCGTAGCATTACATACTTTGGTTTCAGGGATATTATTATATATAGTTTTTATGACTTTTGATGTAGGTCATCAAAATGGAGTTGAAATATTGGTGTTGATTTGAAGACAAAAAAAATCTTTTGTGGGTAACAATAAAAGAGAGAAATTAGTTAATAATAATTAAAAATCCTCAGACTTATTTTTCAGTATCTACAAATAAGGAGATCTCCCTCATTATTCTTGTAGTGCTAACCCATGGAATTCCATTGACATGGATTTTTCAAGGAAAATCAAGCTCATTCATAATGTGAATGAAAACTTTGTGTCCATGTATGTGAATGTGAAGAATGTGCCCTAGTGAGTAGAGCCCTTTGAAGCTGAATGCTATGTAATATGTACATGGTTCAGCTCTCTCTTTCTTCTTGCAGAGAGGAAGTCATGAGAATCCTGGTGCTGTGTCCTTTATTCTCCTCACCCTGGAAGAATCCACGATGTCACATGGATCGGTTTGCTTTGAATCCCGTCT
>NW_011446137.1:0-696 GCF_000754665.1 Bison bison bison | reverse complement strand
CAGTCATAACTCATTAATGAAGCTTTACTTTAACATCACATTTCTTTTTCTTTTTTTTTTTTTTCCCAAAAGTTTTATTGGGGGAAAACTACAAAACATTTACAGTACAATGTTTACAGTCACAATTTGTAGTGAACTGATTCCCCAAATATATTACAACTCAAGTTGACTTAACCTTGTTACATTCAAAATACCTACTTCTGTCAAAGTAGTCCACAATACACACATACATAGTGCTCCGACTGTACCTACGTACAAACGAACTAAAGCTACTGCTCATTCAGCTGCTGTCCAGAAAAGCATTCCTGCCTTTCCACACGGGGGAAAAAAAATAGTACAAGTTTTGGAATTTTCTGTAATTAAACAAGGCATATTCATGTACTACATACCATTTTAGCACTAAGAGGTGGCCTCTTCACTTTATATCTATATAAAAAAAAAGTGGTAAAAATCTTCTCCTTTTGTGCAGTTGAACCCATCCTACATTCAGATTCTCTCAAGCACTAATAGACAAAATACTTATTTGGTTGAGGAAAATTTAAGGCAAGTTCTGGCCCTTCCAAAGGCACTGTGAGATTACCCTCCCCCCATTATTGCTACATGTCTTTATATGCAGAGTATGTCACAGTAGAACTGGTGGAATAAGCAAACAAAAACATCTTTTGCTAATTTATAAAGTTGGAATGAGAAAAGCAT
>NW_011446136.1:0-696 GCF_000754665.1 Bison bison bison | reverse complement strand
CTCTTGGCTTTTAAAATACTTTTAGCACCTTATGTAAAAGAATCAGTGGATGGCTGGATGGATAGGGGTAGTATGGGGATGAAGGAGCTAGGTCAAAAGTATATTAACAGTGCCCCAAATTTGATCCTGATTGTCCAACTGAATAAAGATAATTAGCTACATTTACAGTGGTCTTCATACTTCACTGTGTACCAGAATCATCTGGAGGGCTTCTTAAAACAGACTGCTGGGCCATCCTCAGAGTTTCTGATTAATTGTGTTTTGTTAGGTGGGGCCTGAGAATTAGCATTTCCAACAAGTTCCCAGATGATACTATTGTTTGTAAGACCAAGTATGGGCTACAGAGATTAATTTCTATTAATTAGTAGTGAATCCAGATGCCCCAAATTATGTCACATTTGTAGAATATGAAAATGAAACCTTAACTTGTTCAGATCATGGCCCACCCACCTGAATGTTTTGTCTGATGGCAGGAAGTATTAGGGAATTTTAGGAATCAGTAAGAGACAGTCCCTCTTGTGTTGTGTCTCAGCTGAAGGGTTGTTATCCCATCTTCGATGACCTTCTTCTGAAATGCATCATCTTCTCCACGTTAACGTGCATCTGCCACTTGTCCGTAATGGCTTCTGATCATCATCCCTTAAAGAGAAGGGTCGTGTTAGTGAAGAAAACAAGCCAGTGGACAAGTGGCAGATG
>NW_011446135.1:0-696 GCF_000754665.1 Bison bison bison | reverse complement strand
CCACAATCCCTCCCTACTCACCACCCACCCCAGCCCTGCCTGCCCACATTATACACACTTGCATCATGGGTATTCTAGTGAATATGCTTCAAGGAACTCTGGTCTAGAGTTAAAATGTCTACACTCCTAATCTGGTGAGGAGTCCACCCTACCCCCCAGTTCCCAGGTCCATTCTGCCAGCAAGTTCTTTCACAGCTGCCTCCAAGCCAGGAGGCCTCCACCCGCTTCTAACTCAGGAGCCAGCCCACCAAGCCTTGCCCAGGCTCCCCCCACCCTCCCAGAGCCCGAGGACAGCCAGCCCACCTGCTCAGCAGCCATGTTGTCCAGCAGGACGAGGAAGTCCACTTCATCACTACTGGCAATGCCCATCCCTTCCTTCACTTTCTTCAAATCCTCTGAGATTCCTGGCTGCAAAGAAGCAGCCTGCCTCCGGCCTCTGCAGAAAAAAATTAAAAAGTTATTCCTTATATTTCTTTATACTGTATGGTTATTAAGTTTACAAAGTATATCTCATTCATCATTTAGGATCTTATTTAACTTTCAACAACTCATTGGGGTTAGCTAGTATAATTGTCATTTTAAAGATAGGTAAACTCTACAAAATCCAAAATCACTGCAGATGGTGATTGCAACCATGAAATTAAAAGACGCTTACTCCTTGGAAGGAAAGTTATGACCAACCTAGACAGCATATTG
>NW_011446134.1:0-696 GCF_000754665.1 Bison bison bison | reverse complement strand
TGTGCTCTTCCGATCTCTGAAAGACTTTGTCTTCCAAGATCAACAGCCTCCCCCCCAAGCCCTCTGATCTGTTCTCTGGTCAGAATTGGGGGCTGGAGTAAGGACTTCCAAGTGCCCCTCTAGGACATCGTAATGGGTATTCCTATGGCTTACCCAGATGAGGAGTCAAGCTGGTGACAGGGGTGACGTTCAGGCCTGGAAGGGATCAGAAAGACAGCAGTCAGGCATATCAGGACCTCAGCCAAGGGAACAGGATGCTCCCGGCCCTGGATCCTCACCTGTGTTCTTCGGGAGCTTACAGGGAAGTGGGGGTCTCTCCGATTTCTTTCCTGAGGAGGGAGGAACGGTTGCTCAGGCTCAGAGCAGGACCAAGCCAGCACTGGGTCTCTGATACCCCCAGCCCCAGCTCACCTGCCCTGGGAGGTCTTGGTGGAGCCATCCAACCTGGAGAAGAGAAGCTCAGAGTCAGGGCTGGTCCAAGGATGGGAATGGGGTGGAAGTCAGTGATGCAAACAGGAGTGAGATTGCAGTGGAGGGTTAGGGATGGGGTTGTGCATGAGAATGGCTCTGGACTTAGGGATGGGGACAGGGTTAAGATGCAGTGACCAGGGACTTCCTTTGTGGTCCTCCCAATGCAGGGGGCCTGGGTTCAATTCCTGGTCAGGAAACTAGATCCCATAAAAGAAAGAAAAAGGT
>NW_011446133.1:0-674 GCF_000754665.1 Bison bison bison | reverse complement strand
TTATAGGGCTAGGGCTGCGCGGGGTGGGTGGGGACGTGCAGAGGACTGATGCCCAGGGGGCTGATGAGACTGGTTTCAGGCCGCACAGCTGGGAGGTGTTGGAGCTGAGAGTCAGACCAGGAGCTCTGAGCTTCAGTTCCCTCCACCAACCAGCTCTGGCCGTCATCTGTTGCATCTCTGTATCTCTTTGTGCCTCCCACCATCTCTGAGCCTCTGTTTCTCTCTCCCCCTTGGCTTCTCCCTGTCTCTGTCTCTCTCCCTCGGTCTCTCCGTGTCTCTTGTTGTCTCTGACCCTGTCTCCGTGGCCTCTGTCTCTCTCCTTTTGGCCCTGGTGGCATCTCATCCTGTTTCTATGCGTGCCCCTTGCAAATGTCAGCCCACGAGGGCAGTTTCTGTCTGTCTGGTTCCCAGCGGCGTCCCAACCCTTCCAACAGCGCCTGGCAAACAGGAGGCGCTCAATAAATATTTCTTGAATGAATAAAGGCATGAAGGAATGAATGAACTCTCTGAGATGGGGCTAGCTCCTTGATCAGATGAGCAAACTGAGGTTGTGTAGGGTCACAAGCGTGCCCCAAGCCACCAGCACAGAGGGTTCCGGTGTGGCATTGTCTGTGACCCCCTGGACTCTGTCCCCAGCCACTGGAGCGGTGCCCAGGAGGTGCCTGTCACCTCTC
>NW_011446132.1:0-696 GCF_000754665.1 Bison bison bison | reverse complement strand
TCTCCTTTCCCAACCCCTTCTTCCCCACAGTGAAACTAAAGTGGTAGATTTACACTGGATTCCACATTCATTGCTGGAAATACCACCTTGAGCCTGGCTTGGAATATGTCTGTTCTGGAAGGCTCGCTCTTACAGGTGTATTAGACCCACACAGCCCCTCTGTGACCTGACGATCTGGCCCCCATGATTCCCTGAGGTATCTCATGTCTAGCTGCTGAGCTTAGTGTTCCAGACGGTTACATTCCCCAGAACAGGCCAAGGACACGGGCATTGATTTCCAATCGTTACATGCCAGTGCAGTCACCTCTCTCTGTCGTCCTGTGTCCTAGTCTGTCTCAGGGCCAGAAAGAAAAAAGAAAAAAGTTTTGGACTTGACAGTGAGGGGAAAAAAAAAATAAAGAGTTTTTTTTAACCCCCTAGAAGGGAAAATACATTATGTAGAATTATATCACATCAAGGAAAACATGATTAAAATAGCCTGGTATGAATATTCATCTGTGACTTGACAGAAGGGAGGGAGCACAGGGAGTGATGGCAGCACACTGCTAACAGAGATCTCATTTAGAGACCAGGTTCTAAAAGAATGTGTGATGAGATTTGCTGGCCTGAACTATGGAGGTCTTTTTTTTCTTTTTGCTTGTTTCCTTTTTTTTTTTTTTTTAAATTTTGGTATTTTAGATGCCCACCATCCTACTG
>NW_011446131.1:0-696 GCF_000754665.1 Bison bison bison | reverse complement strand
CTCCAGTACTTTTGCCTGGAGAATCCCATGGACTGGGGAGCCTCGTGCACTACAGTCCATGGAGTCACAAAAAGTCAGACAAGACTGAGCAACTAAACATACACATCATTATACTTTATGGTGGACAAACTCAAAATCTTTCCTCATAAAGCCAGGCACAAGTCAAGGATGTACAATGACATCAGTCTTCTTCAACATGGTACCAGAAGTTCTAGCTAGTACAATGAGTGAGACAAGAAGGAAATAAAAGGTACACAGAATGGGAAGGAAGAAATGAAACCACCTTTGTTCACAGATGACATGACCATCTATATATAAAGTCTGACAGAATTTACAAAAGACCTGCTAGAACTACTATGCAATTACAGCAGGTTGCAGGACTCAAGGTTAGTATACAAAATGAATTCCTTCTTTATATACCAGCAATGAACAGAAATGCCATTTATATTATAACCTCCCCCAAAATATTTAGGTATAAATTTAACAAAATATTACAAAATCTATTTGACAAAAACTATAAAATTCCTGGGTGTTCATTGGAAGGACTGATGCTAAAGCTGAAACTCCAATACTTTGGCCATCTCATACGAAGGGTTGACTCATTGGAAAAGACCCTGATGCTGGGAGGGATTAGGGGCAGGATGAGAAGGGGATGACGGAGGATGTGATGGCTGGATGGCATCACTGACTCGATGG
>NW_011446130.1:0-696 GCF_000754665.1 Bison bison bison | reverse complement strand
GTGCACTTACACAGGGATTTTCTCAACAGTCAGTACTGCAGCTTGACCAGCTGGTTGAACTGCAGACACTGAGTCCATTATAAATTATAGGCAGCTTGTCAACTGCTCACAGCGTAGCCCTCACCCTTGTGTTGTTGAAGTGAAAGTGAAAGTGAAGTCGCTCAGTCATGTCTGACTCTCTGTGACCCCATGGACTGTAGCCTACCAGGCTCCTCTGTCCATACGATTTTCCAGGCAAGAATGCTGGAGTGAGCTGCCATTTCCTACTGCAATTCTGTTCTGGCAATTTCCTTCCATAATTTAAAATCACCAGAAGAGGGCAGAGCTAAACATGTGATACTTGGATGGCTGGGCATGAATGGGAAGAAGCTTTCAAAATGAAGCTGAGTTTTATTTTTGACTGGAATTTAGCACCTCAGTTGCTATCTTTACCCAGCATAGAGACTTGCCAAGAAGACTTGCAACCTAATTTCTCTTCCAAACACAAATGGGGGAATAAAAATTATCACAACAGAATAAATGCTATAGAATATATGCAGTAGAAATTCTTGGCCTTAACAGAACAAAGATGTGGAAGAATCTAACATTTATAATACCTTATACCTTGCTGAAGTCTATGCATACACATTTATGGGGAACAATTAAATAGCTTATAAATCAAACCAGAAATATTGTGTGTGTGTGTGTGTGTGTGTG
>NW_011446129.1:0-696 GCF_000754665.1 Bison bison bison | reverse complement strand
CTCTGCATATAAGTTAAATAAGCAGGGTGACAGTATACAGTGTTGACGTACTCCTTTTCCTATTTGGAGCCAGTCTGTTGTTCCATGTCCATTTCTAACTGTTGCCTCCTGACCTGCATATAGGTTTCTCAAGAGGCAGGTCAGGCGGTCTGGTATTCCCATCTCTTGGAGAATTTCCTACAGTTTTAGTGTAAAGAATTAATATAAGGTAACATTTTATAAATGGAAAAGTAGATATTTAATAGATACAAATGGAAGTTTAAAAGAAGCATGAGTGTTTATTTCATAGATTTCACTAAGAGATTGCTAAATTCTAAGGCTGGCTTCCTTTTACACCATCACAGTCTATATTTTTCACTAAATTCTTCCCTCCCCTTTTTCCAAGGACTGCTAATGTTAAAATTTGCTTAAGCAAAATACAAATCTTAACATTGAGTAATATTTAGGGGATTTATGACACTATGCTGAATTTTCTTGTTCCTTCTTGTTCTTTTTTTTTAATTGGAGGATAATTGCTTTATAATGCTATGGTGGTCTCTACTGCATATCATCACGAATCAGTCATAATTATATATAAATCCCCACTTACTTGTTCTTTATACAGAGTTGAATATAGGTACACCACAGACTTGAATTAACTAAAACAGGATTCTGCTACTACCTTTGCTCCCTCTGATCTTGAGAGGTGTCTCCTAG
>NW_011446128.1:0-696 GCF_000754665.1 Bison bison bison | reverse complement strand
GCCTGGAGAATCCCACGGATGGAGGAGCCTGGTGGGCTACAGTTTATGGGGTCGCAAAGAGTCAGGCACTACTGAGCGACTTCACTTTCACTTTCACTTTCTTTCATACTGCAATATTAATTATGTTGATGATTTTCAGGTCAGAGAACTAGAAATCCAAACTATGCCATTACCTTGTAACATAAAATAAAGATAATTATGGAGAGAGCATGTATTCTTAGTAATGATAGGAAAAGATCATTCAGAAGTAAATGCTATAAATAATTCTTAGTAAAACTGCAATGTATCTTTATTGACTCAACAACAGTCATAAACACATGTACATGTGCATACACATGTATCACAACATATGTCCAGTAATATTTTCATGAACAGGTATAGCTGAAATTGTTAACATCTGTATTGAGAAGTAATTGGCATACAATAAGCTGTATATATCTATATTTACATTTTGTTAAGTTTTGTAACACGTGAATACATGTGTGACCAGAAGAACATATGCATCATCCCCAAAAGTTTATGCCCCTTTTTAATTCCTCCCTCTCTTATTTATTTTTTAAATGTCTGTAGAATCTATAGCTATGTCTCTTCTTCCATTTATAATTTTTAAAATTGGTGATAATAATGAGATAAGCTAAACGTCTGCAGCTCTAATAGGCCCCCAGGAACACAGAACTGTCCTGTTTGGGCCAAAGT
>NW_011446127.1:0-697 GCF_000754665.1 Bison bison bison | reverse complement strand
AGGACCTACTGTATAGCACAGGGAACCACATTTGGTATGGCTCGATGGACGTGAGTCTGAGTGAACTCCGGAAGATGGTGATGGACAGGGAGGCCTGGCGTGCTGCAATTCACGGGGTCGTGAAGAGTCGGACACAACTGAGCTGTTGAACTGAAACTGAACTGAGTAAACTATAATGGAAAAGAATTTGAAAAAGATTTTCTATGTACCTGAAACTAACACAATATTGTAAATCAACTGTATTTCAACAACAAAAAATTTACTTAGCATTTAAGTAACTTTGAAAAAGTTACCCAGCCAGACCAGTCTCATCTCAGAATCCTTGCACTGAACTTATATTAAAGTTTATGGGATTTGTTTTATTAACTCTTTTCTGGCAAAAAAACTTAAATCCTAGAGCTATCATTAAATAATAACCCATTGTGAGTAATTTTTCATATTATAAATGAATATTCATATTATGACTGTAATTGTACACTAGCCATTTTATGAATATCTAGCAATCTATTTTATCATTTATCCTTCTCTGGCCCTTAATTTCCTCCAAATGAGTGTGGCTTTTGTATTTAGCAACACAAATAACTGGCTCACCAGTTTGATTTGGTGTGTTAAAATACAATGAAATTGATGTTGAAAACTAGATTGATTATCATTAAATTCCCAAGCATGGCCTTCCAGAGGCAATAGCTATAGAGCT
>NW_011446126.1:0-697 GCF_000754665.1 Bison bison bison | reverse complement strand
TCCATCACATTATATACCTCAGGTGCTGATAAGAGAATGATCTCAAATGTTGGGGGGGAAAATAGAATGTGTATTTGTGGATTCCTTCTTTCAGAAAAATATTCTAAATCCTCTCATTTACAGTTGCACCGGTGTTTCCATAAATTCTCCACAGTCCTTTAAAAAAATGTTACCTTGATTAGGAATCAGTGAATATCCTGGGAGGGCTTCCCTGGTGGCTCAGTGGAAGAGAACCCGCCTGCAACGCAGGAGATGTGGGGTAGATCCCTGGGTCGGGAAGATCCCTTGGAGAAGGAAATGGCAACCCACTCCAGTATTCTTGCCTGGAAAATTCCGTGGACAGAGGAGCCTGGCAGGATACAGTCCATGGAGTCACAGAGTCAGACACGACTAAGCTATGACTGACTTAATGACTAAACAGCAATAACACATCCTGGGAACGAAAGTAAAAGTCAGGTTCCATGTGGAAGATCTCTAGGACTGTAGGGAGAACCTGGATTGAGGGCAGATTACTGCTGCTCTGCTCTCATGATGTGTTTGTAAGCTCAGCACAATGGGAAGAGTCTCAGATCAAATGGCAAGGCAGAGTTGCCACATAACAACATGCAGCCAACTGTAAGTCTCGCTGTATTAAACCCGAGGGATGCTGAGGGGAAAAAAACTGCCTCCAAACATAAGTGCAAATTGAACTTAATAC
>NW_011446125.1:0-697 GCF_000754665.1 Bison bison bison | reverse complement strand
CTGGAGTGGGGGACTTCCCTGGTGGTCCAGTGGGTAAGCCTCCATGCTGCCACTGCAAGGAGCATGGGTTTGATTCCTGGTCAGGGTACTAAGATTCTACATGCTGCACAGTGTGGCCAAAAAAATAAATGAATAAATAAATAAACAAATGAATAACAAAAAAATACTGGGAGGGGGTGGCAAAAAAAAAAAGCCACGAGGCTAAGCTGCTGCTGCCCCAGGACCAGTTGTACAGTCAGTTCCAAGCACTGGCTATTTGAGACAGCTGGGGCTCAACTCTATTGCTTAAACAGTCCGAGATTCCCACCTAACCTCTTCTGCTTGGGAGATCTTTAGGACTCAGACTTGGCCCCTTGTCAAATCTAGACAAACTCCTGTGCTCCGTTTTTGAGATGAACCATTTTACAGCAGTGACTCCTGGTGTGCAGACTCTCAACATTCACCCAATCCGCTCTGTCACCAAATTCTCCCACTTTCCAGTCTGTCTGGTCCACTTAACAGTCAAGTGTTGCTGAAACAGGTGTTTCAGATGGGAACAGTATCTACTGAGCAGGCACTTTCTGTATGTAATCTGTAAGCCTCATGATAAAACTTTAGCTGCAGTAGGCATCATCATATTCAAAAGCCCCAATCAAGACCTAGCACACTCAAAACTCCCACACAAACACATAGGCAGTTCTCACACTAATGATGATTT
>NW_011446124.1:0-697 GCF_000754665.1 Bison bison bison | reverse complement strand
TCTCTTGGCTTTGAAAATTCCATTATTTATTATGCCGTGATATTTGGCTAAGTTAGCACAAGCTCAGCAAAGCCAAGGTGAAGCTTACTCATCTTCTTAGCAAGTCTCTTTTAGCTTCTCTGTGGCCTTTTGACTTTCTGCTTCTTAGGGCCTAAACATTCTTTTTACTTTTAGAAGAATATTCCCTTGTGCATCCAGTAGGAGTTACTGTCTGGAATGGTAGAAACCAAAGAGACCAGGTATTCCCTCTTCCCCACCTCCTGGAAACTGGAGTAAAGTTAAATCATGCAACCTTGGTCAATCAGAAGTACAGGTTTATAATCTTGAACCTTGAGGGTCTCTTAAGGAAAGCATCAAGCATCCAGGGCAGTACTGAGAGCTCAGAGGGCACTGTACTGAGCATCCAAGGGAGGCTGTATCACTGACAGATAGCATCCTCGAAAGGCTGTTCCTGTGGAGTGACCTCACCTGGGCTTTGGGCTGCTAAGCCTCTGTGGGTTTTGCTTATTTTCTGAATCCGGTTGCCAGCTTGATCCTTAACACATGTGAACTTTCCAGTGTCCTTTTCTACTCAACTAGGGCAGAGCTGAGGCTTCCCAGGTGGCTCTAGTGGTAAAGAACCTGCCTGCCAATACAGGAGACATGAGATGTGAGTTCGATCCCTGGGTTGGGAAGATCCTCTGGAGGAGGGCAATCC
>NW_011446123.1:0-697 GCF_000754665.1 Bison bison bison | reverse complement strand
GCCTCTGTCCATGGAATTCTCCAGGCAAGAAAACTGGAGTGGGTTGCTATTCCCTTCTCTAGGAGATCTTCTCAATCCAGGGATGGAACCCAGGCCTCCTGAGTTACAGACAGATTTTTTTACCATCTAAGCCAACAGGAAAACCCTAATAAATGCACATTAAAGCCCTACAAGTCTTACAATAAAGAGCATGTTTGATTTTATTGAACCCTGAATTTTTCAAATATTTAATAAGATAATCTTTTTCTTCATTAAATGCTTAATACTCTATGGAGCCCAACTTTTCAAAAGATGCTTCAGGAAGTATATCCCTGGATTATAAATTTCTTGAATAGATATTCTATATAAAGCTTTATATCCTCTCTACTTACCAGAAGAATTGGCCTAGAGTTGAATTTAATTTATCCAAAGATGGGGTAAAGTGTGAAATAAGAAGATATTCTCCAACTGAAGACAGGAAGAAGCCTTGGTGGACTGGGCTTTGCTAACATCAGCCAGATATTTTTAAATGAATGTGTAGCATGTGCTTTCCTACTGGCCATTTCACTGAACCCTCATGACCACCCTAGCAGGTAGGTAGTGTCAATCCCTGTTAAGAGTAAAGAAAACAGAACTCAGACAATTACAGTTACTTACCCAAGTCACATGTTTCTTTGGTCAGAAACACCAAACAGAGCCTGGTCTTCAGTTTCCAAAT
>NW_011446122.1:0-697 GCF_000754665.1 Bison bison bison | reverse complement strand
CAGGGATCGAACCTGGGTCTCCCACATTGGAGGCAGACGCTTTAACCTCTGAGCCACCAGGGAAGCCCAAAGACAGATATAGAAGAGGCATATAAGAGGAATCGTACAGATCTTTCTTCTCTAAAACACAAGATAGGTCCTTAGAAGTTGCTCAAGTTGCTTCAGCTTTTATTATACATGTTTTCTGAAAAAAGGCCAAAAGGCTTATAGTAAAAGATGGTGAAGAATACCAAGAGAAAATGTAATTCTAGAACTTAGTCCTTTAATATCTCATAATGAATGTAACAGTAAAAATGCTTTTTGCACTAGTCTTTAAAGCTTTGCAGGGTTGGAAAAAAATGTCAGAAATTCATTTCCCTAGATGAAAGCCACCAATTTTCTAATAATCAAAAAGCAGATGCAGCATTAGCTCTATAATGTCTGCTATTAAATAGTGTCAGCCTAATATAGCTAAGATACCTACAGACATAGGAGACAGCACCTCACCCAATGCATTTCATAGATCCATTGACCTGGCTCATGCTTCTCACGTTAGATCATAGGTTGAGGTGACCCCTGCCTAGCGCCTGAGAGAAAATGAATTAATTTGGCAAAAACTACATATAACCTTTCTGCTGAAATGTCATTTCTCACGTTCAAATTTAATGTGATTTACATGATGCAAAATGCATTTATGAGAGCCAGCCAGCACTTTCAT
>NW_011446121.1:0-697 GCF_000754665.1 Bison bison bison | reverse complement strand
TGTCCAAAGGATTCTCAGAAGTCTTCTCCAGCACCATGGTTCGAAGCCAAATATTTTTTTTTTTTTAAATGAGGCTGGCTCAAACAGCAAAGGGTGTATTGGTTTATGAAACTGAAAAGCCAAAAGGCATGATGCTAACATCAGGCAGATTTTGATACAGCTCAGCACATTCACTAAGGAGTCCTGATTTCTTTTTTTCTGTTTCTCTTTCCTTGATGTCAGCTTTATCCTGAGGATCTCGCCTTGAGATCCTCAAATGGCTTTCAGTGGGTCATAGGGCCATATGCACCCCTGTTCCCAGCAGCCCCAGAAAGAACTCTACTATTCCTTTTTTTGTGGATCTGCTCTGGTCATGTGTCCAGGACAGAAATCACAGTGGTAAAGAGGAACAAGCTATACTTATTGCTCAGTCCAGATCGTGGGTGTCACCTCCAGAGCCAAATGGAACCTCCATTGGAAATCAGGGACTCTCGGACCCCATCTGTTCATTCTGGCCAGTTGGTCAGCAATCCTGTTGATAAACTTTTAGTTATTAGTTCAAGTATATATGATTATTTTTTTAACTAATTAATGAATTTGGCTGTTTGGGGTCTTAGTTGCAGCACACGGGATCTTCGTTTTGTCACGCGGGAGCTTTCCTTGCAGCAAGCACATGGACTCTCTAGCTGTGATGTGAGGGCCCAGTAGTTGCAGTGTG
>NW_011446120.1:0-697 GCF_000754665.1 Bison bison bison | reverse complement strand
AGTGATGTTTTAAAGATCTTAAATCTTTTTTTTTTTTTAACTTGTCAAGAGGAGTTTAAAATATGTGCTCATTAACATCAGGAAATATCAGAAAAATGATAAACTTTTTAATTTAGCCAATGAGTTTTTAAAAAGTCATTATGAGATAGTGACCTATTTATTCAACAAACATTTTCTGACCCTCTACTCTGAGAAAGAGGCTCGGGCAATTGGAGACTGGTTGGTTTTTGGACTAGATAGATGAAAAGGAAGAAAAAAAGTTGGAAAAAAATATTGATGATCTGGGGTCAGGTTGAAGCTGAGATGTGCTTGTCTGTAGGGGACAGACAAAGAAGACTGAGTGATTAAAGTGATGCCAATGAATTTAGGGTCAGGAAGAAGGTGAACACAGAGTCAGGGAACCAGTGAGGATGATAAGCTGAAAACATGGAAAAAATGTTCTTGGCTGAATGGAGCGGTGGACATAATTCAATTCAATTCAGAGCAGTATTGATTGAGTTCCTCCTAGGTGTTGAATATAGTCCTTGAAAACTTAGGTAAGAAAAATTGGTGAACACACATGATATTTTACCGGTGATGTCAAATATTCTTTCTCCTTCCCATTAGGTAGTAAGTGGTACTGAAGTTTAAAATTAGAGCTAGTGGACATCAGACAATATTTTGCACTTTAGGTTTTCCAAAGCTGGAATAACATATT
>NW_011446119.1:0-697 GCF_000754665.1 Bison bison bison | reverse complement strand
TAATCAGGTCCCGCTTGTTTACTTCTGTTTTTATTTCTGTTACTCTAGGAGGTGGGTCATAGAGGATCTTGCTTTGATTTATGTCATCGTGTGTTCTGCCTATGTTTAATTATACTTGTCATCCCAGGTAAGGTGGTCAGATCTCAGATCCCCTTTCTTCTGTTGAGTCTTGGGAGAAAATAAGTTAATGAGAGAGAGGCATTTTTCCCTTTTAGGGTAGAGGAATGAAGAAGTCAGTGCTGCCTGGATGGCTGGAAGTTATTTAAGGAGAGTTATGAAAGTTCTGAGCTCGGGAGTTTTTGTAGTTGACATTACATCCACTTCGCTATGGTGACCCCTACTCCTTTGGCTCCGCCCATGGCTGCCCAGTGCTGCCAAGCATGATCCAGGAGGTGGCAGTAAAACCCCGTTCACTGTAAGCGATTTTCGTCCTACGGGGAAAAGTGCTAAAACCTGTGATGAGTTTCACTTGAGGGGTATTATCTGCCCTTTTGTCCATGCCATAAATGGTCTTCTTTCCCCATTTTTAAGGGCCCAGTGTTGAGGATTGCTTAATCTATTTGATTTGGCAAACAGAGAAGACGGCAGCAGAGAATGAGACAAGTAGATAGCATCACTGACTAAATGGACATGAACCTGAGCAAACTCCAGGAGATAGTGGAGGACAGGAAGCCTGGTGTGCTTCAGTCCATGGGGT
>NW_011446118.1:0-697 GCF_000754665.1 Bison bison bison | reverse complement strand
GCACCCTCCCACAGAGACCAACTAGAGCTTTGCCAGGAAAGGGTTTATTGTGAATGCATGGATTTAATTATTTCAGTGTTTCAATCCATTGCAGTTACCCTCACTTATGCTCAAATTATCCACCATTGGCCAATGGAAACCCCTTCACATTAGTTCCTGAATCCTTCTGATGTACAATCTTCACTATCCGGTGTGACAAGATGTTTAGGCTTATCTTGTGTATTTCCCATCCGGACCTGGAATCAGCCATGTTCCCTAGAAGCCCTGTTTCCTTTTAGTGGAAAAGGAATTGAAGTTGTTACATACCATATAGGGTCACAGAATCAAAGAGCCAGGAGGTAGGTGTTGAAGGAGATGTCACTTTAGTGAGCAAAGCTGTCTATAGAGTCCCCTAGGACTCAGAATTTGACTGGGAACCATTCACACCAACCTCCTCTCAAGCTGTTGATCTAAGAAAAGGATGCTATTATCTCCCAAGCAGAAAGTGTTGGGCCAAGCTGATGGCATTGTTTCATTCAATCCAAGTAAGTAAAAGGAGAAAAAAATGGAACCCATGAAAAAATTCTACTAAATTTTTTTTAGAAGGACAAACCTCTTGATCCCTGAACAACAAGAGGAAGGGACAAATCTCTGAAAATGTAGACTGCTACAGGATACAGAAGGAAAATGCCGAGCAATTGCTGGGCAGCCTCAAAAG
>NW_011446117.1:0-697 GCF_000754665.1 Bison bison bison | reverse complement strand
CAAACAAAGAAAAAAACGAGAAAACAATGTGTTGACATGGATGTGGAAGAATTGAAATCCTGTTTGTTGCTAGTGGGAATGTAAAATGGTATAACTACTGTGCAAAACTGTAGAGCAAGTCCTCAAAGAGTTAGAAACAGAATTACAATATGATCCAGCAATTCCACGTAGGGGTATATTACTCAAAATAATTGAAAACAGGTGCTGGAACAGATATGCATAAACCAGTGTTCATAGCAGCATTCCACCAAAGGTGTGAACGACCCGAATGTCCCTCGATGGATGAGTGGATAAACAAAAGGCTGTTTAGCCTTAAAAAGGAAAGACATTCTGACACGTGTTACAGCACGAATGAACCTTGAGAACATTTTACTAAGTGAAATAAGGTAGTCGCAAAAGACACATGATTCTCCCTAATGAGATACTTCAGTTCAGTCGCTCAGTTGTGTCCAACTCTTTGCGGCCCCATGGACTGCAGCACACTAGGCCTCCCTGTCCATCAGCAACTCCTGGAGCCTGCTCAAACTCATGTCCATCTACTCAGTGATGTCATCCAGCCATCTCATCCTCTGTCATCCCCTTCTCCTCCTGCCTTCATTCTTTCCCAGCAGCAGGGTCTTTTCCAATGAGTCAGTTCTTTGCATCAGGTGGCCAAAGTATTGGAGTTTCAGCTTCAGCATCAGTCCTTCCAATGAAT
>NW_011446116.1:0-697 GCF_000754665.1 Bison bison bison | reverse complement strand
GAATTTTGTTGTTTTCTGTCAAACCTCAACATGAATCAGCCATAAGTATACATATATCCCCTCCCTTTTCTGTCTTGCCAGTTTACTCTTTTCCTGGTCCTTTGGCCATGAAGAAAGCAGTCTTTCTCTTTGAGCCTTTTTGGTCTGTGTCCATTGGTGTTTTTGGATTGCCAGCATCTCCAGTTCCCAGTCTAGGATATATATGGCAAAAAGAAAACCCAGGGAACTCACTGCTGTGTCGTTACTCAGGTCCTGAAGTCCCTAGTTGGTCTACCTTCATCGCTCTGCCTTTCAGAGTCTTTTCATCTCATGCTTGTCTTACATATAATGTTGAAGATTTTTAACTGTTAGTAGGAAGGATAGAGGGAAAATACATATTGCCTATCTTTTTGGAAGTAGAAGTCCAAATACATTGTTTTAAAACATTTTATTTGGGGCTTATGGAAGAGGCATTATGTTTTACAAGTAAACAAGATTACCTAAGTAGAACACACATAGGAATTGTGTGATGACCTGTTTTTAATTTTGGTCAAAATATGTTGGAATTAAGTTTACAGTTGTCTTGTCTATGTTATTTTCCAGTTTGTGTATAAGGTATGTCGACTTAAAAAAAATGCACAATGTGAGTGTTGTGAGTTAAGTTTTATTTGGGAAAAAATGAGTGTAGCCCAGGAGACAACACCTCAGATTTTGGAGG
>NW_011446115.1:0-697 GCF_000754665.1 Bison bison bison | reverse complement strand
TTTTTTCCTTCTCTGTAAAGTGAAAGTAATAACTTCTATCTCATAAAACTGTTGTGAGGATCAAGTACCATAATATATGAGTATGCTTTACAGATGAAATGATGTTATCTTAATGTTCATGGGTTTCACTTCCTATTTATGCTGGCGTTTGTACCCAGGGAGTTTATCAGCAGAGCTTGCTCTTCAAAAGAAGTTTCTTGATCGTGCCTGAGTTTGACCAAACCAGTCACACTCACTTGATTTTTCTTGTAATAAAATTAGATATTTGCCTTTGGTTCACTAAGATGAACCATGTTAGTGGTTCATTTATGTTATTTTTTCCTTCTCTGTAAAGTGAAAGTAATAACTTCTATCTCATAAAACTGTTGTGAGGATCAAGTACCATAATATATGAGTATGCTTTACAGATGAAATGATGTTATCTTAATGTTCATGGGTTTCACTTCCTATTTATGCTGGCGTTTGTACCCAGGGAGTTTATCAGCAGAGCTTGCTCTTCAAAAGAAGTTTCTTGATCGTGCCTGAGTTTGACCAAACCAGTCACACTCACTTGATTTTTCTTGTAATAAAATTAGATATTTGCCTTTGGTTCACTAAGATGAACCATGTTAGTGGTTCATTTATGTTATTTTTTCCTTCTCTGTAAAGTGAAAGTAATAACTTCTATCTCATAAAACTGTTGTGAGGATCAAGTACC
>NW_011446114.1:0-697 GCF_000754665.1 Bison bison bison | reverse complement strand
TATACAAAACAAATAGACCACAGTACCTTATGAACAATTTTTAAACACCGATTTGTTTCCTTCTCTTTAAAAACATACATTAAAACTCCATTTAGCAATTAATCTGACATCTGTCCTTTCCACTCTCTAGAATATTTTTCTCTCTGCCACAGCCAACGTCCTTAGTCAGTTATGACCACCTACTCCATCCTGAAACACCCCCTGGCCTCCAGGTAAGAGACTTTTCCTATCTTTCAAACCATTTGTTGAATGCCTTTTCTCCTCTCCCCTCCTAAGCATTCATGAAAAGTCTGCGTTAGCCCCTCTCTTCCTCATGCCTGCCCCTCCAACACACACTCCTTTCCTGTATGCTCTGCATCTCTGTTCAAAGATGTCTTCATTGCCCAACTCTAGGGCCAGTTTCTGCATCAAGCCCCAGAACCTACTTCCAAATGCCTTCTTTTACGATTTCTCCTGAGCAGCCTAGTTGGCATTTCAAAGTTGACAAAAGGTCACTGGGTACCACTCACCTGCCAGACTCTGTGCCATGGGTAGTCTGTGAACGAGACACTCAGTTCTTGTACTTATAGTACAAATAACTAAATTCATCTTCTTTGGCTCAGACAGTAAAGCGTCTGTCTACAATGCAGGAGACCTGGGTTTGATCCCTGGGTCAGGAAGTTCCCTGGAGAAGGAAAAGGCAACCCACTCCAGTACT
>NW_011446113.1:0-697 GCF_000754665.1 Bison bison bison | reverse complement strand
GTCCAGTCTCTAGGGTGATCCCCTTCCCAAATTCTGCATCTATGGTCACATGTCCACTGTCTCCAGGGTGACCCCACCTCCCAGACCCTGCACCTGGGATCACATGTCTACAGTCTCTAGGGTGACCATCTCCCTGACCCTTCTTGGGGTCAAATATCTACATTCTCCAGAGTGATACCCTCCTAGAACCTGTACCTGGGGTCAAACATCCACAGACTCCAAGGTGACCCCTCCTCCCAGACACTGAATTTGGTGTCACACATCCACAGTCTCTAGGGTGACACCACCTCCTAGAACCTGAACCGGGGGACACACATACACAGTCTCCAGGGTGACCCTACCCAGTCGCTGCCCCTGTGCTCATATGTGCAGAGTCTCCATGGTGAAGCCCTCCCGAACCTGCACCTGGGGTCACATGTTCAGTCTCCAGGGTGACCCTGCCTCCCAGACCCAGACCTGGTGTCTCAGGTCCACAGGCTCCAGCATGACCCCCCCAGAGCTCGCACCTGGGTTCACACCTCCAGTCTCCAGGGAGACGCCTCTCCCCAGATCCCATACCTGGGGTCACACATCCAAGTCTTCAGGGATCCCCCTCACCAGAAACTGAAACTGGTATCACACGGCCACAGTATCCATGGTCAGCCCTCACAGAATCTGCTCCTTGGGTCACACATCCAGAGTCAAGGGACAACCTTCC
>NW_011446112.1:0-697 GCF_000754665.1 Bison bison bison | reverse complement strand
ATGTATACCTATGGCTGATTCATGTCAAGGCTTGACAGAAAACAAAATTCTGTAAAGCAATTATCCTTCAATAAAAAATAAATTAATTAAAAAAGTGGAGGCACAGACTGAGAAGATATATGAAAATTTTTAAAAGAGCTAGAACATTCAAGAAACAAAGAGATGAACAATATAATAACTGAAATGAAAAATACACTAGAAGGAATCATTAGCAGAATAAATAAGGCAGAAAAATGAATAAGTAAGCTGGAAGACAGACTGGTGGAAATCACTGCTGTGGAACAGAATAAAGAATGAAAAAAAAAATGAGGAAAGTTTAAGACCTCTAGGACAACATTAAATGCACCAACATTCACATTATAGAGGCCCCTAAAGGAAAAGAGACAAAGGACCTAAGAAATGTGTGAAGAGATTATAGCTGCAAACTTCCCTAAAATTAAAAAGGAACCACTTATTCAAGTACAGGAGCACAGAGATTCTCATACAAGATAAACCCAAGGCAGAGACACATATTAATCAAACTGACAAATACTAAAGATGAAGAAAAAAAAACATTAAAAGCAAGAAAGGAAAAGAAACTAAGGAATCCTCATAAGGTTATCAGCTGATTTTTCAGCAGAAACTCTGCAGACCAGATGGGAATTACATGAAATATTTAAAGTGATAAAAGTGTGGGAAAAAAAAAAAAAAAAAGACT
>NW_011446111.1:0-697 GCF_000754665.1 Bison bison bison | reverse complement strand
CGTTGGTCTAGGGGTATGATTCTCGCTTTGGGTGCGAGAGGTCCCGGGTTCAAATCCCGGACGAGCCCAGCGTTTTTTCTTTTTCCCTTTCCCCAGACACCAGCTAGCTTTCGGTTTGAAGACTTCGTAACTCTGCGGAGTCCTGAGGGACCGAATCGTGGTTCCCGCCGGCCACGATCCGATCGTCCGCGCTCGGTTCTGTTCTGCCAAGTGGCCATCACTGCGCTGGGGTCGCTCTGGGCCTGGCGCTGGGGGAGGAGACCGAGATGAGTCAGTCTCGGCTCTCGGGAGACCAGCTCCGTGTGCCAGACGGTCACTGGACTGGGTGATGATGTGACTTGGGGCGTGTGTTTATACTTTGGGTAATAAACTCAAATTTTATGACCCAAGTAAAGGACAAGCCCACGTTTCAATGCCTTTCCTATTCGAGGGGCTGCCCAAAGGGTCTTCCACGACCCAGGCAAGGAAGGAAACCGCAGAGGAGACTGAGCATGGGGCCGCAAAATGGACCACCAGTCCCCACCGGGGTCCAGGGGGCGGTGCTCCGCTCCCGCTAGAAGAACCGCGGTGTTTTCATAGGTTTTATTATTATTTTCTGAGGCCAACAGATCCAGCTACTGAGAAGATGGCTTATTACAGTTTCCAAGAGGAGGTGGCACGTCTCCGTGGGGGGAGGGGGGACGGGGACGCACCAGTG
>NW_011446110.1:0-697 GCF_000754665.1 Bison bison bison | reverse complement strand
TCAAATCAAGAAAATTAGAAATTAAAAAATGGAGAATTTACAATGGACACCAAAGAAAGACAAAAGATCATAAGAAAGCGCTACAAAAAAACTATATGAAAATAAAATTAAATAAAATTTAATATGAAATATAAGAGAAAATAAAACTTGGAAGAACTAGACAAATTCCTAGAAAGTTTCAAAGACAGAACCAGAAGAAATAGAAAATATGAGTAGACCAATCGCAAGTACTAAAACTGAAACAGAGATTGAAAAAATTCCAACAAAAGTCCAGGACCAGATGACTTCACAAGTGAATTCTATCAAATATTTAGAGAAGAGTTAACACCAATCCTTCTAAAACTCTGCCAAAAAGTTACAGAGGAAGGAATACTTCCAAGCTCATTCTATAAGACTATCTTCATCCTGGTACCAAAACCAGGAAAAGATACCACAAAAAAGTAAATTACATGCTAATACCACTGATGAACACAGATGCAACAACACACAACAGAATACTAGCAAACCAAATGCAATGATTCATGAAAAAGCTCATAGGAGGAGCTAAGATGGCGGAGGAGGATGGGGAGAACACTTTCTCCCCCACAAATTAATCAAAAGAACATTTAAATGCCGAGTAAATTCCATAAAACAACTTCTGAATGCCGGCAGAGGACATCAGGCACCCAGAAAAGCAACCCAAGTCTTCGAAAGGAGG
>NW_011446109.1:0-697 GCF_000754665.1 Bison bison bison | reverse complement strand
TGGTGTCCTCCCCTTTCTTCCTTTTTTCCAGAAGCTTGCAGAACCGAGAGGCTATATCTCAGCTTTTTAATTCCCCCCAAATATTTCCCAAATGAGCCATTGTTATCTCTAATCACCATGGCCAGGAGATCATCCAGTTTCATCTGAAGAGGCTACTTCTGGCAAGAGATGAGATTCTTCCAGACAAGGATAGGGACATTAATGATCGTCTGTGTAGATCCTGTTTTAGTTGAGGTAATAATTTGGGGGCAGTTAAGCAACTTGTGTAGACTCCAATGGGCCATGAATCCCCAAAGGAATTGTCTGAAGTGGAGAGGGCTTTGTATTCCAGAGCAAGGATCAGAGTTTGGTTAACAGTTATGTTTTGAATTTGCTCCAGTTAAAATGGAAAGGAAGCAGATATATTAACAGGTATTGGTCCGGGTAAAGGATGAGCTTCATTTACTTATAATTTGTACCTCACCTTTTTGTATTAAAAGACAGAGATCATTAAGCCACCAATTAAGGATGAAAGGACCAGTTTAGTATATCAAAGAGGAGGAGGAGGTACACTAGCCAAGTTAGGCTAAGACTACATTAGCAACTGTGCCAAAGCCTCTGACGGTGTGTATCACAACAAACTGTGGACAATTCTGAAAGAGATGGGAATACCAGACCACCTGACCTGCCTCTTGAGGAATCTGTATGCAGGTCAGGA
>NW_011446108.1:0-697 GCF_000754665.1 Bison bison bison | reverse complement strand
ATGAAACTAGAGCTTGTCATCACAGAGCACAAGACTCGGCTTCCTGTGCTACGCAACTTCTCACCAGCTATTCATCTTACACCTGGTAGTGTATATACATTGAGGGTACTTTCTCATCCAACTCTCTCCATCCCCAACTGCATCCACAAGTCCATTCTCTTCATCTTCATTTCCATTCCTTCCTTGCAAATAGGTTCATCAGTATCATTTTTCTAGATTCCGTGTATATGCATTAATATAGTACATATTTTTTCTCTTTCTGATTTGCTTCGCTCTGTATAACAAGCTCTAGTTTCATCCACCTCACTAGAACTGACTCAAATTTATTCTCTTTTATGGCTAATATTCCATTCTATACGTGTACTACATATTCTATGCCCACTTTAATGAGAGTTTTAATCACAAATTTTGTCAAATGCTTTTTCTGCATGTATTTAAAGGACCATGTGGTTATTCTCTTTCCTGTTATTGATATGGTGTATCACATTGATTGATTTGCATATGTTGAAGCATCCTTGTAACTCTGGGGTGCATCCAACTTATCATGGTTCATGATTCTTTTGAGGTATTGTTGGACTGAGTTTGCTAATATTTTGTTGAGGATTTTTGCATCAATTTCATCAAAGTGTTTTTTTTTTTGGTAGTGTCTTTACCTTGTTTTGGTATCAGGGTGATTCTGGTCTCATAGAATGAATTT